>NC_044556.1:58942435-59114820 GCF_007565055.1 Rhinopithecus roxellana
GATTAGAATATTTATTAATCAAATATTAAGGATAGATACTGTATTAATAGTTGCAAGAATACAATAGAGACTATGAATAAATAATTATCCCAAGTTTCTTTCTTTCTTTCTTTTTTTTTTTTTTTTGAGATGGAGTCTTGCTCTGTCACCCAGGCTGGAGTGCAGTGGAGCCATCTCCATTCACTGCAGCCTCCGCCTCCTGGGTTCAATGAATTCTCCTGCCTCAGTCTCCTGAGTAGCTGGGACTATAGGCGCATGCTGCCACACCCAACTAATTTTTGTATTTTTAGTAGAGACAGGGTTTCACCACGTTGGCCAGAATGGTCTTGATCTCTTGACCTTGTGATCTGCCCACCTCGGCCTCCCAAAATGCTGGAATACAGGCGTGAGCCACCACACCCCTCCCATCCCAAATTTCTTACATTTATATTGTAGCATTCAAAATTACTGCCTTTTAATTTAATTAATCACTGCCTTTTAATTTAATTACTGCTTGTGTGTTAAAGACTATGCTTTAACCAACTCTAATTCTTGTCCTCCTCTTTTCCAGAGCCTAGGACAGTGCTTGGTTCACAAGAGATAATCACTAAATATTTGTGGTTAAATTGATAATATTCAATAAAAATTGTATTACCAACTTTGAGAGCACTGAAATAAGGGGTGATGGAGGATAGCCCCCAACTGCTCTTCCTTTCTCCCCTCCTCCTAAATGCATTTAGCCATCTCCTGTATCATTATTATCTCTTTATTCCATTTCCAACTTGTTTTCAAGAATAGGTGATGAACACCAGTTAATAAAAGAAGAGTCAGGAGCTGAAAATAGGAAACTACACCCTCCCCCCGTCCCCGAGACCACATGTTACAGAAATTATGTGGACACACAGAGAAGATTGGCAGACCCTCAAGAAGAGAAATCGGTGGGGGGGTCTAGGTAGAACAGCTGGTTCTCTCAATCACATGGATTAAGGAAAATCATCATCTCCTTGGTAAGGAAGGAGTGGAATTTCACAGTACAATATTATCAAGCTAAGTAGGGAGTGCTCATGAGAAAACTGTTCACGTGACTCTTTTACAAAACTCAGATTTTGCACTGGTGTAATGTTCTCCATGCAGGGGCAGCAAAGTGCAGTGATGTCTAGTAACCCTCATGATACTTCCCATGCCAGGCCAGCTCCTTGGATAGCTCCTCTTTCCTCTTTCTTCATGAGTCCTGTACTGAACCATTTATTCTGACATGAGAATGTGGGCTTTCAGCATGAATATGTGTCCAGTGACCCGACTTTGGGGCACAATGGTGCCTGGACAAGGCTAAATAGCCTTTGGAACTGAGCTGGCCTCTTTGCAGGGTACTTCCAGAGTGCTTCTGAGGTGTGACCCTGTAAGCTATTTGCTTTCCTGTCACTTATGATTTCCCATTTAAAAGAGGAACATGAATGTGGATTAAGCAAGATTAAATTAATTAAACATTCAGTTTTTAAAATGAAGAAATGAAAACTGATCATCCTAGCAAAATAAATAAATAAATAAATAAATAAATAAATGTATAAATCTTGTCAACAAAGCTACCAAGAAAGGACCCATCTATCTTGTACAGGGTCCCACAGCTAGTAAGTTACTGAGTGAGAACTGGAAGCCAAGTCTGCCTGCACCCAAAACCCATGCTCATAGCCTCTGCACTATATTGTTGCTTTTTGAAGATGGTTCCAGGAAAGTCCAGAAAAGCACAGGTAGAAGTTCCAGGGCAGAGCAAGCCAGGGACACAAGGACAGCTAGGGCCGATTTTGCTGCTAGCAGGATGTGGGCAGGCAGTCCAGGTTCAACCAGGGCACCCTGGACGGGGAGGCTCACTGAGTTCCCTCCCTGTGGACTCCAGCCTTTGGGCTGCTATCATCTGTTCTCTGTCCTCTTGGATCCCTAATTGCAGATACCTGAAGAATGAAAAGCCATTGCAATTTTGTCATGACCCTGAGGGAGGCCACAGTGCAGGTGTCCTGTCTGCCCTGCAGCATCCACAAGGGCCCAAGCTGACAGGGTTGGTGCTGGAGTTTTTACTCCCAAGTCCTTAGGGCCTCTTTTCTGTGAGTGATTGGATTTTTCTTTGCCATAAACAATCTTAAGATTAGTGATATTAAAAAAGTATTAATAATAACCAACCATAAATAATGGATCTATTAACAGGCAATGTGACTCAATGTGTACAGTTATAGAGAGTTTATGGTCTCTGGGGAAACCTATTCTGTCTTTTTTTTTCTCATGATGGGTTTTAATTTTTTTTTTATATGGTCATTCCTTATTATACCCAGATACTCAGTTCTTGCACATGTGAAAAATTTGCCCTCTGTATTTCGTTGAAAAAAATCTGTGTATTAGTGGATGGACCAGCCAAGTTCAAACCTGTGTCAACTAGTTTCCATAGGTACATGGTGTTTTCTCCTCACAAATCCCGCAGAACAATTTTATTTTAAGTTCCTGAAGACAGTGCTTATGTTCCCTGAACCCCAAGTCCTGGATCTATTTCTCATGTGACATAATGTTGAGCTTCTCCATCTTGGTCACTATTGGGAAGGGAGAAGGGACACAGTGAGAGCGACAGAAGGGAATCAAAGCGATTATTTAGAGGTGTTTTTGCAGGTGTACACAGGAAAGAGCAACCAAACCCATCAGAACTCTGTGTTCTAGATCAATTGCCAATAAAACATTGGCCTGGGAGAGTCTCAGTCATTCTGTAACCGTCTCAGAATGTCAGTCCCAGCCACCAGAAAGCACAATGTGGACAAGGAATAGAGCCAAGAGATGGCATTTCTGGTGAGTCTAAAGGCTCGGTGATGTTCTGTCTCACAATAAAATCATTCCTGCATGCATTTGTTGATTCAGCAAACATTTATTGCATGCTAAGCACTTGACATGTAAGGGAGAGCAATTTGGATGGTTTTCTACTCTCACGGAGCCACAATTGACATACTCAACTATTTATCCGAGGGGTTTTACCTTGATACCAAACCTGCAGGACATGAAGCTTGCCCTCCCTGAGAGGGCCCCTCAGAATGTCTTCTAGCTTTTGTTGTGTGTCATGTATTGATGTCCTCCAGACAGGTATCTACTTCCGCATAGCTTTGGGCTTCCCTAACCTGTGCCTCCCATTCCACCTCCCTTTTCTTGGCGGTCCTCTTCTTGATAACCACTTCTCAATTCCCTAAACCCCTCAGCTTCTGAAACTTCTTCCTTCACTCTCTTCTCATACCCTGGCTTGTGCCTGGTCATTGCCCAGAACAGCTTCTCTAAACTTAAAGCACTTCTCTCTAAATCTCTGAACAACTTCCTATACCTTGAACTTTCTAACAGTCTCCTTTTCCCCAGCACTTCCCTCACTTAGGTTCCCTTTCCCAGAACTTATTTCTGTTTTCACTTTTCATCAGCCCATGTCCTGGTCTTCTCTAAGCCTCATACACCAGTTGGGTGGGTCCCTCAGCTTGAACTCTGGCTTTATGGGCCTCTCACATCAGCCTTCTGACTGCAGCCTGAGAAGATCCCACAACTGGGCACGTGGATGCTGCTTACAAATGCAAGTTTTTCTACCCAATGCTGAAAACAGATAGTTTAGTTGTCTTTTTTCAGACTCCCTTTCCTTTTAGTGATTATTTCAGACCTTTACCACTTTTTAGAAGCTTCCAGCCAATCCAGCCTCCTTGCTCATGTTAAGTAACTTTTATCCTCCAAACACAGTAGGTTTCAGGTACGTTCTTCTACCTCCTACTGAAGTCCTTCTCTGCTCTCTCTGGTGCAGTGATCTCTTAATGGGTCTTAATGTCCCATTACTGATCTCCTCCATCCCAAATCCTCCTCAGTGCTGCAGCCAAAATACATACCTCAAATGTGTAACACCCTTCGGTGACCTCCTGTGTCCTGTGGGATAATATCCTTCCTGGCTAAAAAGTTTCCTTTTCCTTTCTTCATGTTCTCACGCCTGTTCATAAAATACTATATTGGGGGGAAAAGTTTTCTTTTTCTTTTCTCCTCTTCCTTCACTCAATTTTCTACATGGAATGAGGAAAATATATTTCTGAATTATGAAACCTGTGTTTGCTAATAGGTTTGTCTTCCCTCAAGCCACACAAAGTCTTTTCTTTTCCAAGGGTAAACTCAGTTGTGCACATCTGGCTCCTGAAGAATGAAGGTAAATGCATAGAACCTTAGATCCCAGTGGCAGTCTAATGTAGCTTCATCAACAGTAAAGATGATATTTTGAAGCTTTTCTGAATTTTGTCCCCATTGCTGTGTCACTTCAGAATCTAAAGAGGGAAGGATGTGAATAGTTAGCATTTACAAACCCATTCATAATAGACCCTCAATTATCTGGCTCTTGTTGCTACTTGCTTATCATCTAGTGTCTTTACTTTCAACATCAGTAACCCCTGGCCCCTGATCACTAAGCAGGCTATAATCCAGTCATTCCGAACTACCTGTGGTTCCTTAAATAAGTAATGTTGTTTCACTTGTCTGCATATGCATGGCAAAATATTTTCCTATTCGGATTCTCCACTTAACTCATCCTAAACCCCTGCTCCAAGTATCATCATTACTGTGAAGTCTTCTCTGATTAGATCCAAACAGAGTAACCATTTCCTCCAAAGTTTCATTTCATTTCTTTTTGTTTTCAAAGATGGAGTCTCATTCTATCACTCAGGCTGAAGTGCAGTGGCCTGATCATAGCTCACTGCAGCCTCAAACTCCTGGGCTCAAGCAATCCTCCCACTTTGGCCTCCCAAAGTGCTGGGATTACAGATATGAACCACCTTGCCTGGCCTCCAAAATTTCTTATACTTTTCTCTATTAACAGCAGTTTTCACATGCTATCACAACTACTAGACCATATACTTTTACAGTGCAAAACTATCCCTTGTTCCTTCATGTACTACCTGGCATTCATGAGTGCTAAAAACTTTTCCTTGAATACAATATTAAGTAAGTGAAGAAATGCGGGATTAAAAATGAATGCTACAATGAACCAAGATTTCTGCTGAGTGACCTGAATATTACAAAGAAGCAAAAATGTCTCACTGTAGAGGAACAATTACCCTGCTTGGCATGCAGGGATTATGTTAGCATACAAAATTGATTGCTTGATCAATCTGGAGTAGAATAGCTCATGAAGCATAGTTGTACTTAATAATATAACAAGACAGAGGGGCTTTAGGGGGTCTTACTGCTTAATCTCTGTCCATAATGTCTTAGACCTACAGACAATTGAGTTCAATGATTGTGATGCCCCTCGCCTCAGGGATCTGTTTCCATCCAGCTTCCAAAGATGGGCATACACCAGCAGAAGCATAGAAAAATAACAAACTTGTATATTGGACCCTCTGCTTAGTACCGAGAAAGCTGGTTTGAAGCCAATAAAGTCAGGCCTATATGCGGAGATTGGCACCATGGATTATGCTTTATGGGGTATGCCTCCAAGGGCAACTCTGCATTTATCCTGTGGCTTCTGGCTTCCAAATTTTCTAGACACTTCCCTCTTGGGTAAAGGAATAAAAATTGACTTACTTCCCTTGCAAACCATCCTTGGAGACTAAGTACTGCCTTGTCTTCTACTGAGAGATGACCGTATTTTTGGTACCTGCCTTTCCTTGTGGGAGATGTTTCCTCTGTTTACATAACAAAAGGGCTATAGCAGAGATGGATAGAGCTGGACTTACAGCAGAACAAAGTCATGACAGCCTGTTTCTGTTTTGTCTTCAGCAATTTTCTGCCAGTTCTGGCCACCTCCCTTCTTCTGGAACATGCTGATTTCAGCAAGTCCAGCTCTGTCAGTTCTGCCTCCCAAGTCTATTGGTTTCTGATCATCTGATAATGCTTTGACCACACTAAGGACCTGTCTTTGTCCCTCCTCTTAATATATTTGGAGCTCAAACTAAATATTGCTGCCCGGGGGCCTCCTTCCAGCCTTGCATTTCAGCTCATCATCTTCAGCTGCCTTGGTCATGGCTCTACTATTCTCCTTGATCCTTGGTGAGTATCTCTGCACCTGCTGGTTTAGGCTTCAGAGTTTTCTGGAACTTTGATTAGGAGAACTTTCTCCCTGTGAACCTGGAACAGATTTAGATGTTTTTCAAGGGTGAGCTTCTCCTTCCTTTCTACATTTGGTAACTAGTCTAATCCTTAAAAAGCCACTGAATCCATACACATTTGTAATTCACTTTATCAGATTTTTTTTCTATTTTCCTATATTTGTAATGACAGAGTAATGATAGTTTATCCCATTTCTCTTTTTACATAAATGTTTCTAAATGTACTATTAGTAAGAAGACAAATGAATGGGCACCAGGTAGCAGCAAGTAGAGCCAGGAAAGGAAGTAGAACTGCAAGACAATCACCTTTCATTGATCATATTGTCTGGTTTCCTCTGAAAAGTGTTTCATATAATTTTTTAAAAAAATTTTCTGCAGTTTCTCATTGCTTAGAGTAATCTAGAGATTAACCTAGTTAATCTGGTGATTGTGGAGCAAAGGAGACCTGGTTTTCAATCCTGCCTTTTTGATTTCTTAGCTTTATGAATTCGTAGGTTACCATACCTCTCTGAAATCTTGCTCTCTCATCTATGAAGTGAGGATAAGATTATGTTCCTCAGAGGTTTTTAGCAGTATTTTTTATAAGATAACTAATATAAAGCATCTAGCAAGGCCTGGTAAGTCCCTACACTAATCAATCACATCCACTTTTATGTCTTGATGACCTACTGCACCACCAAAGCCCATGCAAGCCTCTCAACAGGACACTTTTGTGTTCAATGTAAGGGACTGACCACATCTTAAACATCCATACACCCCCCACACCACTCAACGGCTAGTCCTGCCCCTCATGGATATACTACTAGGTCTTCCAGGCTCATGCTTCATGAAGCCTTTCTGGTCCATGCCTTCTGCAGTTACCCACCCTACTGCAGAGCTTCAGAGTCACTTACTGGACATATCATGTTTGCACCTGCATATCAGGCTCGCCAGGCTCACTTTCCTTCACATGTACACATGCTGGGGTGGTGGTTATGCAATTTTTCCCATTATGTATAATATAACCTTGAGTTTTGGACGGTTGCAGAGAAGGCCTCATTGAGTCTGAGAGTGGTCACATTCTAAAGATTAAGGGAATGAGGGTAATGAGAAGTTATTTGGAAACCAAGGAAAGAAAATATTCCAGGGTAAACCACTTGAATCTGCCTGAAAAACTGTAGGCTGGAGGTCCAAAGATATTTGCTCCTTCCGAAAAATCCTGTAAGATGGGGGAGGTGGGTGTTTTGCAGTTGAAAACGCATAGGCCTCAGTGACTTCTGAAGGTTACAGGGTTCAGGACTCTCTACAGCATTAGGAGGGACCTTATGGAGAAAGGAGTCCAAATATACAGAGATCCTGTAGGAAGAATCTCCCATGTGTTAAAGACAGGCTGCTGCTGGAATCTGGAGGTTTGGAACTACATATAGAGCCACTTTCTGAGCTATTCATCTAAATCAGCTAAAACAGCCTGCAAGCTGATAATGAGGTTTATAATTTTAAATGGTAGGAAAAAAACAAAAGAAAAATAATATTTTATGACACATGAAAATGACAAGAAATTTAAATTTCAGTGTCTAATAAATAAAGGTTTAATGTAGCATAGCCATCTTCATTTGCATACATACATGAGACTGTCCTCAGGCTACAATGGCAGAGCTGAGTGGTTGCAACAGACACTATATGGCCCACAAAACTGAAAATATTACTGTCTGGCCTTTTACAGTAAGAGTTTGCTTACCTGGTCTAAATGCTGTGCCAATGAACACAGGCATATCCTGCCCCTTTGCCCTACTTTCTGCACTGCTCACCGTGGCATCTTTATCTCCCCTGGCCAGTGCATCTTCCCAGTGGCCTCCAGCACTCTTTCTTGTTGTGCCAAGAGGCTGCATCACCACACTTTTACTTCAGGCAGTAATAACCAATCAATCTAATTGACTAGAATAGAAAACCAATCTATCCACCACCGTGTGTGAAGGAAACAGGCTGAACCAGTTAGCTGTGGTAGAATTGGTCTCTGTGATTTCTAGCCAGTGTCCCTGTGTCCTTGGAAGATGGTCATCCCAGAAGAAGGTCCCAACAGGACTGACATTGGAGGTGCTGCATCTACCACTCTTGTCTCACACGGTTCTGCGAAGGCTTTCTAGAGAGTCGTGTTCTTTGAATAAAGTCTTGGAAATTGACCTCACTCATTTCCTTCTTTCTTCACCAGCCATTTGCACCAGACCTGCATTCCTAGGTAAGATTTTTGGGGGTTTCTGAGAGGGAGGCCTCAAGCTCAGGAGAGGGGAAATTTTGAAACTTCTTGAGCCACAGAGAAAGACTGGTTCAAAACAGGCCCAGCACATTTCCTTTCTGGCTTCCTACCTCACCCAGTCAGTCTTGTGTGGGCAGATTTCCACCCCCAGAATTTAGAAGGGTTTGGGTGGTTTACCCTGGCAGGGCACCTGTCCCTACTTGGTTTCTGTGGCCACTTGGCCAGCATCCAAGTAAGAGCTAGGTTCATTTCAGGTCTAGAATGCACTTCACTGCCTTATGGGCATACTTGAAAAATGAACTTCCTTTCGGTTTCTTCCTGTTGGTTTCCAGTATATCCAGGTCCCCCTGCCAGGCTTAATGGTATCTTTGTTTGAATTAGAAATGCATTGTTGCTTGCAGCACATAGCTTGACCAGCAGAGTATAGGCTGGATTTCCTGCTCAGGGAGTCTTTGGGTAATGCACAAATTGTAAACCCAAGGAAAAAGTGCACAGAGAGAATGAGTTTATAGAAGGGGAGGCTACAGGTTGTGGATTATCCGTTTCTTGCATATTATCCCTCCAGTCTCCCTTTCTGCTTGATCATAGAGACTTTACCAGAGAGGGGCAGCCAGAAACACTGCTATTGGTGTGGAGAATTCTATACCCTGATGGATGCAACCTTCCTGGGTTCTCATCTGGACATTCAGATTATTATTTTCTCAACCCTTCTGTTTTTATCAAGCTGAATTTCTTGTTTTAAAAATGTTTGTTTTTTAATTTATTTCTTCTTTCCCTGAATTTCTTGTTTACGTATTTTTTGTTTTTTTTTAAATTTATTTCTTCTTTCCCATGGCTATTTCAGTCTTCTACCCCATAGAAAATGAAAACTGATTAAAAATTGAGAATTTTGTAATCAGCAAGGAAAGAAAATATACTGTTAATCCTGATAGCTAGTATTTCCTGTAGTATGCAATAATGCCAATCCAAACTCTAATCTCAGATACAATGACCCCAAAATTATTTATGGTTCATGCTACTCGTGAAGATCAAAAACATTTTTGGGTAACTGCTCTTAAATTATATTTTTATCCAGATCTATGAGCCTTAAACTCAGTTGTGTGAAAATGAAAACTTTTCTTAGTTTTTATGGTTTATATAAAAGCCTTATTTTTTATGGTTAACTTTTAATTGCTATCTATAGCCTCCATTTTTATATATATTTTCCCAAAAAAATTTAAGGAAGAAAAGGAAAGAAACAAACAAACAAAAAAAAAATGCATGAACTAAACATAAACTTCCTGATGCAGTTTAAAATTAGCCAGGTTAGAGTTTTCTCACTAAACTACTTCTCTTGGATTGATTCTAAACTCTGGGGAGTTTGTGTGCAGTTGAGACAAGGCAGTCTGTGGGAAATCTGGTCCTCAGCAGTCATATTCCATCCATGCATGCAATCTGGGTCATCCCATGTGAACCATGTTGGCCCTTATTAAGCTGTTCATCTTCCAATAGGCCATAGACTTCCAGTCCAAACGTGGCCTCTCCTGGTGCACCAGAACTCTGTCAGCTAACTGTCTCTCTCCATGTAAACATGGCAAATTCAGCCTCTGCTATATTGCTCTGAGGCTGCAGGAGGCTTGGTGGGATTGCCAAGATTAATATAAGCTTCCTGAGGGCAGCAATGCTATCTCTCTTGTTCATCGCTGTTCTCTGAGTTCACTAAAAACCAAACAAACAAAACAGAAATATAGTACTCACCTAACAAGTGTTTGCTGTCTAATAGGCTCTTCCCTGGTCTCCCTACACAGCCATCTCTACTCTCCTTGCACGTCTTGGTGGAAGGAAGATAATTTCTGTTAGTCTTTTCTTTTTCTCTCTTTTTTCAAGATGGAGTGTCGCTGTTGCCCAGGCTGGAGTGAAGTGGCATGGTCTCAGCTCACTACAACCTCCGACTCCTGGGTTCAAGCGATTTCTGGCTAATTTTTGTATTTATTTATTTATTTATTTATTTATTTATTTATTTTAGTAGAGACAGGGTTTCACCATGTTGTCCAGGCTGATTTTAAACTCCTGACCTCAAGTGATCCACTTGACTCAGCCTCCCAAAGTGCTAGGATTACAGGCATGAGCCATCGCACCTCACTTCTGTTAGTCTTTTCTACTTCCAGAGTTCTAGACATGAAACTGAACCAAGTCCTAGATTTCTCACAACTTATCTGGAGTTTCCATGGATCCTCTCTTATGCTTCTAGTCCGTAGAATTAGATCAAACTCTTGGGGCTCTGAGACTCTGACTCTTCCCTCTCCCAGTGCTCTGTATTTCTTCTGAGGTGGGTACTCGAACAAGGAACAATTTTATAGGAAGCAGCAAGGATGGGCATGGATTGGCCACTGAGAGTGAGAGATAGTTAGGTTGTTCAGCCTGAATTATAGACACTCTGCCTCAATCTGGCTGCCATGGAGAGAGACAGAGTCAAGAAGGAGAAAAACACAACAGATATTCTCTTTACACCTCTGTTCGGGTCCGGGGTTTCCTCTTTTGGACAATGTAGCCATAGGACCACCACTTTCATGAGGATGATTGTCCTCATCTGTGAAATAATGGGGTGGACTTTGTGATCTCTTTAGGTCCTTCTGATTCTGACCTCCAGAGAATCTAAAACTCTGCTGGATCTTCAACCAACCTCTTTTCCTTAATCTTCAATCTGATAATGCCAGCAGTCATGTCCAGGTATCTTGAAGTAGAGTTTCTTGGCAGGGTACCATTAAGGCTGTAGCAGAACCAGAACTCAGAGATGGAGTTCTGAAGCTCCTCTTCCTCGCCTTTTCTTCTGATCCCTCATTTCTAGTTCCCCAACACTCTACACCATTTGAATGGTGGAAGAGTCCCAGATTGACTGAGTACATACCTAAGGACCCTCTGAGCTCCTCTCAGGTCTCTAGCTATAACCTATCTCTTTGCAGCGTCTCCATCTGGAGTGCGGTTGGTGGGGGGCCTCCACCGCTGTGAAGGGCGGGTGGAGGTGAAACAGAATGGCCAGTGGGGCACCGTGTGTGATGATGGCTGGGACATTAAGGATGTGGCTGTAGTATGCCGGGAGCTGGGCTGTGGAGCTGCCAACGGAACCCCCAGTGGTATTTTATATGAGCCACCAGCAGAAAACGAGCAAAAGGTCTTCATCCAAGAGGTCGGTTGCACAGGAACAGAAGATACACTGGCTCAATGTGAGCAAGAAGAAGCTTACAATTGTTTACATAATGAAGATGCTGGGGCATTGTGTGAGAGTGAGTATGTCAGGGGCCCCAGACCACTTACCAGCTGCCATACCCCTCGTGGCCACTCTTATTTGTCTTCACTCCCCACCATAGACTTTCATACAATGGCTAATTGGCCCCTCACCCCCCACATTTCACACTTTCCCAATTGTCAGTGCTGTAGATAAACAATATCTTCATCTGGAACTGCTATTTCTACTTGATTGAGCAAATACTTTTAACTTAGTTTCAATCTATACGAGAACTTGTTTCTCTTGTTTACACACATGCCAACATGCACTAAACATTTGTTGAATAGAGTATCTTGTATCTGGAGCTGGGCATGGAGTTATGGGGGAAGAAATGAGCTCACAAAGTATAATGTATGCTTTTTAAAAAATAGTCTCAGTTTTCCAGGAGTTTATCTTCTAGTCAGGTAGACAGGACATACTCATAGGAAACTAACACAATCTAATAGGTGGATAGATGATAGAGAGATACATAGACAAAGAGATCTGTGTTCCTTTACTTCCCCCCATATACTTGCTTTCTATGTATGAATAGTCTCTTCTCTTTTGTTCATTAGACAGCGATGTGACTGAGGAGCTAGTCCATGACTCCTCTTTCTTTGTCTCCCCACAGAATTTGTTTCTAGAGAAACAGTCACCTTTTGCCTTGACATTGAAGACTCAGTCCTATTTTTTAGAAAGATTGAGGGTTGGGAGCACTAATCTGATATATTTAGTTTGCAGCGCCAACAATGAACCAAAAGGCATTTGGTGTTGGACATATCTTGTATGTTATTGCATTTATTTTTAAAAGTCTATACAAGATCTCTTGTGAGGATCAAATGACAACTTGAACGTGAAAACAATTTGAAAAACTAAAATGCTACAGAAATGATAATGATTCAACTTGGAATTTGGAAACTACATTTTCTTCATTAATTCCCTCATTCATTCTTTCAGCAGGCATCTATGAGGCAGTGTTAAGCACTTTAGCATGCCTTGTACTGAACACCAAGAACTGAGAGATGGGTCCATTGGGCCCCCTTTACTGAGAAGACCATGTTCTGGCAGGGAACAGACACACTCTCTTTCTTTCCCCTCAGACCCAGAGAGCCCTTTCTCCCCAGTCCCAGAGAATGTCAGGCTGGCTGATGGCCCTGGGCATTGCAAGGGACGCGTGGAAGTGAAGTACCAGAACCAGTGGTATAGTGTGTGCCAGACAGCCTGGAGCCTCCGGGCCGCAAAGGTGGTGTGCCGGCAGCTGGGATGTGGGAGGGCTGTACTGACTCAAAAACGCTGCAACAAGCCTGCCCAGGGCCAAAGATCCATGTGGCTGAGCCAGATGTCATGCTCAGGACGAGAAGCAACCCTTCAGGATTGCCCTTCTGGGTCTTGGGGGAAGAGCACCTGCATCCATGATGAAGACACGTGGGTCGAATGTGAAGGTAATGCCTGTGCATCCAGAGACTAGGTTTATTTATGGATTTAATTATGTGGAATCTCATTCAAACAGTATTTACAAAGAGCTACTCATGCACCAAAGGACCATTGCAAACTTATTTAACTGGGCAGATAACTAATTCCTTTGTTTTTGAAATGGATATAATAATAATAAATTTTGTATCTGAAAATGCTTTAAATATTAAGCACTATATTAATATGAACTCTTATTATTTTGAATTCTATATTGTAGGAACAAGGCACATCTTTCTATATATCTGTTAAGTTCTTCAATTTTTAAAACTTATTAGAATGTCATTTATAAATATTAGATTTATAAAATAGATGGGGAAGTGAAAAGATCCTTGTGAGGGAAGCCGACCTGGACAACAGGGGTTAGAACCTGATGGAGAGCTAGAGAAGGAGCTCTGATCACAGAAATACAGGTGGAAAGTTTCAAATGTGCTTATGGGGGTGGTGAGGATGTAGATGATCTTCTTGGCCAGTTGCAGTGGCTCACGCCTATAATACCAGCACTTTGGGAAGCCAAGGTGGGAGGAGCACTTGAGCCCAAGAGTTTGAGACTAGACTGAGCAACATACGTAGAACCCTGTCTCCTAAAAAATAAAATAAAAAAAAAAAGCTGAACTTGGTGGCATGCACCTGTAGTCCCAGCTACTCAGGAGGCTGAGGTGGGAGGATCACTAGGGCCCTCGAGGTTGAGGCTGCAGGGAGTGGTGATCACACCACTACATTCCAGCCTGGGCAACAGAGTGAGATGATATCTCAAAACAAACAAAGAATACAAAATGAAAATATTTTAAAAATAAATGATCTATTTTTCTCCTTTCCCTTCCTGTCTCCAACCTCTGACTTCCTCCCCCATCATGCAGATCCCTTTGACTTGAGACTAGTAGGAGGAGACAAGCTCTGCTCTGGGCGACTGGAGGTGCTGCACAAGGGTGTATGGGGCTCTGTCTGTGATGATAATTGGGGAGAAAAGGAGGACCAGGTGGTATGCAAGCAACTGGGCTGTGGAAAGTCCCTCTCTCCGTCCTTCAAAGACCGGAAAAGCTATGGCCCTGGGGTTGGCCGCATCTGGCTGGATGATGTTCATTGCTCGGGAGAGGAGCAGTCCCTGGAGCAGTGCCAGCACAGATTTTGGGGATATCACGACTGCACCCACCAGGAAGATGTGGCTGTCATCTGCTCAGGTAAGTCCTATAGATGGAGAGTTCATAAGGGCTGGCAAGGAGAATGATAAAGGAGGAGGAAATGATGGGGGTGTACTCTGGGGAAAAGGGTATCTCCACAAGCGCCATGAAGCTACTCATAGTCATCACCTGCTCTATAAGTACTTCCAGGGATATGGCTGGAAGTCCAGGTCCTGTGGTGGGTTTCATTCCTGGGGCTGGTGTGTAGAGGTAGGGCTGACACTATACAGGTATTGATTGTGAGAACATACAGGTATTGAATGTAAAAACAAGAGGTGTTTTGAAAATTATTTGATCAACATCTTTATACTAAACATAAAGTGAAAGTTGGAGAAACTAAGCAACTCTTCAAAATCATTAAAACTGCTTTCAAATCATATAGTAGAATCATAATAAACAGTCTTTACTCTCAACCCAAGGTTATTCTCTTAGATGACCCTAACCTTGAAACTCTAAGTTAAACTATGAAAGATGGTTCTACCTCATTCTATTTGTCATCACTCCTAGATTTTAAATTAGTCTGTGAGAGTGGAACTACGGTAGAGGGCTTTTTGAGAATGCCCATGAGAGAGTCTTATCAGAGAGACCACAATACCAGCCCTGAACTACAGACCTCTTCAGGAGATTGAAGGAAGAAGCCCTGTCCCAATTTGGTTAAAAAATGCAAGTGCAGCCCCTGGGTGGCTGACTCAAAAAAGCCTCGGGTCTGAAGCCCCATTATGTAATCCATGTGGGGCTACTTGGTTAAACCACTGACTCTGGAACTAGATAAGAACTGATAGTTGATCAAGGAATATGGGAAGCAGTTAGTGCCCAGAGAAGAATAAATTTAACTGCAGGAGGCTAGGGTTTGACCCTGCTGCTGCTGCTTTGAAGCTGTGTAATGTTAATCACTTAACTCCTCTGAACCTAAGTGTTTTCATGGGTAAAATAGAAAGACGCTTGTCTAGTTTACCTCAAAGACTTTGTGATTATGTGAGGATAAGATATGTTAATAGATATCAGTACTGTTTGTGACTCACATGGAGCTAGCTGAGTAAGTCCCTGGGATACTGCACCAGGTTCTGGCCTGGCTCACATCAGTGTGGGATCTGTACATAGCTTAGCTCTTTTTCCTGTGTTGAGCCCCAGACTTCTTCCTTAGCTAATGTGAGTTTCAAGTGAATAATTCCTTCCTGGCCTTTATACCCACCCTTACTGCATTTTCCTCTTCTCTTTACAGGATAGTATCCTGGTGTTCTTGATGCTTGACCTGGCCCCACTAGCCCTACCTGCCCTCTGCTTGTTCTCCTGAGCCCTGATTATCCTTGTACTCATTCTGGGGTTCAGGCTTGAGCCACTACTCCCTCATCCCCTCAGGAGTCTGAATACTGGGCTTATGCCTTGCTCTCAGGGACAAGCAGCTCCCATTGCTGCCTGTAGATGTGAGCTGTTGAGTTCCCTCTTGCTGGGGAAGATGAGCTTCCACGTGTCCTGCGCTCACCTCTGACCACTTGACGTTGGTTCTGGCCTTTCATGCCTCTTCCCAAGCTTCCTGGAATCATCAGACCTGCCACTTTGACCGAATGTGCAGACCATTTTTAAGGCAAGATCTATGTCTGCAAACAACATTAAAGGAATGAAACAATGAAAGGAACATTTGAAGGAAAATGTGGGTAGACATTTTCTTGAAACTTGGGGAAAAGCTTAGAATTCTTGTGATTGAACTACTTTTTGTCTCCTCAAGCTTCAGGTGATCATAATAGTAACACCCTACTATTCTGTTATTTCTTAGTGTAAGTAGACAATTCTTTCAGGAGCAGAGCAGTGTCCTATAATCCTAGACCTTTTCATGACATTTAAAAAACGATGTTTCATCCTCTGATTTCCCCAGTAAAAATCTTTGTTGTCCATCCCTGTACAACCTGCCAACATGGTTGACGTTTAACGAGAGGGATGTCAAAGATACATTTTACTTTATTCAAAGAAAAATAATTGGTTACTGGTAAAAGGTCAAGAAAGAGGCAGAAAGAGGTCAGGGAGGGATAAAGTTGTGTCTTATGCCAAGCGAAAGTGAATTAACTGAGTCTTTGGGGCCTGTAAGCTTGAGGCAAGGCAGAAATAAGAGAATCAAGACTTGATTGTAAAAATTGACAACTTTAGACTCTGAGGCTAGACTGAGTACTTATTATATGGCTACATTTACACATTTACACTTATATAATAAATCAGATTTCACAGTCTCAACAGTTGCTTCTCTGTGTGATATGCTCTTTCTGCACACGGAGAAGCAGCTGTGTCAGATTCTCCATGGCAGTCTCCCATACAGGGTTAAGTAGAAGAGAACTTTCCAGCAAATACAACTATATGTGTAAAAAGCTGTCCTCTGGGTGTGGAACAGTCTCCCGGTCTATTTCTGCTCCAGCCTGTGTTCCCAAAGTCAATTCTGCTGCCCCTGCACTTCAGGCTAACACATGTCTGATAAGCCAACTCTGATGCCGTGCCTGTATCCGACATTTTTTTGCTTTTTCTTCTAACCAGTGCGTTTATGTTTCTAACCCAGAATCACACTGGTCTCTGGCTCCTTACTCAATTAATTCTGTCAAAACAGCTCAACAGTCAAGGAAAGACAGAGAGTGGGAGGAGGGGTGCAGTGGGACGGGAGGCGAATGGGAGGGAGAGAGCCCAACACTTGGCTGGGAGTCCGGAGGCAAAACTGTGATTCCCTAAGTCACTACCTGTCCTAGAGGATTCATTCTTAAGGCACTAGATTTTAACGAAGGATGAAAAACACTGACGAGAGAATGAATCTCTGACATTGTGAAGCTGAAATGGTGGAATAACTGGGTTCTCTGAAAAAAGAGTCCCTAAGGAAATGCATGGAACTGATACTATTTGCTGACAGACTTGTCCACTCATTAGGTTCAGGGCATGCTTGTCATGTTTACCCTCATTATGCAGATATGAAATGTGAGACAGATTGCTTACAGAAAGAGCTAGACTCTTGAATACTGGCTATGGGATCCCATGACTGCTAATGACACTGGAGTGTGTTTCTGCATCCTAACCCGCGGTTCCATTGTAGTTCAATTTGTTTAATAAATATTTAAAAACTAGCAGAGAAAAATAGGTAGAGAAACCTAGCTTCAGAGAAGGGAAGAAAATGCTTTAGCACATGGATCAGAGAATCAGAGGAAGCCCTTCCACAGAGATACATGAGTAAGAATGAAACAGATGCTCAGAGGGGAACATAGATGAAACACACAGAAAACCCAGAAAGTATTTTTGGTTTCTCATTCTTGTCTCTTCCTGGGGTCAAATGGCATTCCTGGCCTTGAGTTCTGCGACAAACTTCTGTATTGTACATAATAATTTTTTTTGAAGTTTTTGATTGACTTATGTTGGTTTTTGTACTTCCAACCAAAAGAACCCCAGATAACATATTTATTTTAAATTCATAAAATGATAATTCATTAATTTTTTGTAAGGGTGAGTAGCTAAACCCAGTTATTACTAATGAATACACTCTCATTGCATTTGTAAAATCATGTTTATGGATCTGAAAAGATAAGGACCAGGGGCTATAAACACAGGCCTATTTCTATTTCTATTACTCCAAGATATTACTTTTGTGTGGACCTGGTTGTATAAATGCCCAATAATTCTTTTACAAAGGTGACATTTAAAGCTCATGGCCTCCACATTAAAACACAGATCAATTAAAGGTCTAGTGAAGGTGGTTTATAGAAGATAGGCAAATCAGAACTGACAGCGAGTCATGCTTCCTGTTTCCTCTGTTGGAAAAGCCCTCTTCAACTTTGTTACCTGATGAACTTTCAATTATTCTCAATGTCTCATTTCTCTGTTAAAATGTAATTTAAATCAGGTTATAATCCTGCTAAAGGGCCTTTGAGAGCTTCTTATTGCACACGAGTTAAATGTAAGCTTCTTACTTTGACTTAAATGCCTGTGCATGATCTGGTCCCTGCCTACTCCTTCAACCTCATCTCATGTTACTGTTGTCCTCTAACAACACATTCCCTCCACATGGGCTTTCTCTCCTTTCCTCTAACACATCAGATTTACTAAATTGTGGTAAGTCTTCCAGAGGAGCAGATTTTTTGGAGAGGAGCTATCAGAAGCTCTGTTTAGACATGTTAAGTCTAATACCTATTAGATCTCCATGTGGAGATAAAAGTTTAGAGGAGTGGTCTGGGCTTGGATACATAACCTGGGAAACCATTGCGCATGCATAGTATTCAAAGCCATTAGACTAAAGGATTTCAGTCCCAAGAAAATGAGTGAGACAGAAAAAGAGAGGAGATCCAAGAACAGAGCCTCAGAGAACCAACATTTAATCCAACTTTAGCTTGGATTCCCTTGAAACAAGGATTTAGGTGCAGATTTTTTATTAGGTCATAATTTCAGGAAACACTTATGAGAGACTGAGGAAGGTTAGTAGGAAAGAAATAAAATTCAATAAAGCGAGCATTAATAAGTTGGTTACTGCTAGGGGCAACCGAGTCTCCATCTCACTGGGGGTCTTCTGAGGCACTGTGTAAAAATTATTTCAAAATATTCTCATCAAGGAATGAGTAAGCTGAAGTATTTATCTACCAAATCTCATATCCCATTGATTGAGAGTTGCTCCTGTTGGTGTTAAACCTTGTGTATGGGCTGAGTGAACTCCTGAGTAACAGTGAAAATTACAGGTAGAAAAGCTAAGACACATGGACACTTGAGTGGGGAAGCTGTCAGCATGCATAAGACCTGTCCATCACAGGTGTAGAAGACAGTGAAGTAGGAGTAAGCATGAGACTGGTATATTTAAACCAAATGAAGAAAGTGTTTCAAGAAGGAGATATGTATCGACTGCGTTGTTGGACCAAGTAAGATGAATTGACTATTAGGTTTTGCACCATGGAGTCTACATTTTCTAGATGCACCCTAGAGGTACTCCCCTCTGAGGTCCCACTGTCTTCCTAGGGCATTGCAAGGAAGTGAGACTTCAGTTGTTGCTCCACATAGAACCCAGAACCACTCAATCACTCCTCCTCCACTTACTCTTCATTTCTTCCCTTCCTCCATCAAAGGTTAATTTGAGTTATACTGGGAAATGGTTGAAGCAGAAGCCAAATATAAACCTTCTTCTGGGTTCTAGAAAAAAATGGAACATGAGGAAGAGCTAATAAAGTTGCAATGATAATAAACTAGAAGGGATAATAGCACTTTTAACTACTCTACTATGGGAATTTGCAACTAAGTTATGATTGCCTCTGGACCCCACCTTATGCTGCCTATCCAGATACCTCTGGTTGGGCCCTGTCTTGGTTATTTTTCTCCTCCTTAATACTTTCCCTGAAACTACCTGTGATGAATACTTTCCCTGAAACTACCTGTATGTTCATTTCATGGAGTCATGGGGTGTCCATATATTTGGTTAAACATTATTTTTAGGTGTGTCTGTGAAGATGTTTCCAGATGAGTTAGCATTTGTATCAGTAGACTGAGTAAAGCATGTTGCATTTCCCAGTGTAGGTCAGCATCATTTAATCTGTTGAGTGCCTGAATAGAAGAAAAACACAGAAAAAGGGAGCATTTACTGTCTGCACGACTGCATGAGATGAACATTGATCTTCTTCTGCCCTTGGACTGGAACTTATACTTGGTGCCCCTGATTCTCAGGCCTTCACAGTTGGATCAGAACTTACAACATCAAGTCTAGTTCTCGGGCCGTCAGACGTAGTCTGGAACTACACCACCACCTTTCTTGTGTCTCCACATTGCACACAGCAGATTCCCAGCCTCCATAATTGTGTGTACCAATGTTAAATAAATTGTAACACACACACACACACACACCCCATTTGTTCTGTTTCTGTGAAGAACTCTGACAAAATACAGATTTTGGTACTGAAAGAGATTCTAGAGGAACAGAATTTTAAGGATAAATTTTCTGAATTGGTTATGGGGTTTCTAAAATTGGCTCTATGATCTGATTAGATATAAAAATCCTGGTAACTTTATTTACAATAATAAAGATAGCACTGTTTGTTCATGGCTTGAATTGGTAATAAAGATACAAAAATATACACATTAGATATTCCTAATCAACCACTCATAAGAAGCAAGAAGCTGAGTGACTATGTTTATGATACTTTCAAACATTTTTGGAAAACTAGCAAATGCAATGAGGTTAGCTGGTTACTCTTAATACTACTGGACAAAGTGGTGAAAGAAAAAGAGGAGCTCAGGATTTGAATTCACAGCTCAATTACCACATTAGTCACCTGAAAACTTTTATATGTGCTCTGAAGGGAGACCCTTATCTCCTGTAGCTACAGAGTTGAGATTACTGAAAATCAAATGCTGGATTTTAATTGTGCAACTGGCTAAACTACAAAGCAATTTAACCCCCTGGAACTTCAGCATATCTACCGTTAAAGTGCAGGCACTGATTGGGAAATAATGAGATCCTGTAAGTTAGGATGGGGATGTGTGAGAAAACTCTAAGGAAGCCTAACCACATCTGGCAGAGTGGCATCCACACCCAAGAGGTACTGACCTCTCTATTCCATCTGAGGGACTAAACTTGCATTGCCTGAGGAAACTGTATGGCCTCCCCAGAGTCATAAAAGACAATGTTGATTCTCCTCAGGACCCACTCCTACCCTCCCACCACTTTTCTTTGATTCTAGATCTATAACTATACTCACATTGCAACAGGCCTCTAAAGGTGAATATAAAGAACTGCTTGAGTTTTTCTAACTCAGACAGAAATCTAGGGAACACATGTGGGAATGAATACTAAAGGTATAAGATAATGATGAAAGGAACCTAAGTTTGATTAGGCATAATTTATTGATATGGGCTTATAAAGTATATATTCCTTCTTTAATCTTGCAGCTCAGGAAGGTGAAAAGGGCTCTCGCAGTTTGTTTGATTAGTAGGACAAAACATGGAACAAAAGGTGGCCCACAAAGAGTGAGGCAGCACACACTGCCTTGGTTTAATATAGAAGAAGGGATTCAATGACTTAGGGAAAGTGGACTGTTAAAGAGGTTTTATCATTTAAGACCTACTTACACATACTAGAATGGTTCGGAAGACATACATTTTATCATTAGCTGTGAGAAATAAATTTCTGAGGGGAGCCCTGGCATCTGAAAAACGGTCATCACTCTTCTCTGTAGGTTGGCCTTGCAGTGGAAATTGCAGTCACTGAATTGGGAAATCAAAATGCAATAGGAGTAATTGGATCCCAGGATGGCAGGGGCCAAGTGATAGCATTCAACTGCCAAAGGCTATGTAGATGTGGTTACCAAAGTGGACAACAAAGTCAAAGCAACCATCAGAATTATCTGACTCACAGAGCCCTATGACACTGACTAGATCATCATGTGTTTCTGGAATTGAAATAGACAGGAAGCCTACTAATTTCTTACTTGATCTATATAAACAGAAACATTTTAGGTCAAGGAAACAACAGTCTAACCTAAATCATAGAAACAGAGAGTCACAGTCCTCAATCAATTTCTAGAGTCAAGCCAATTTACAAAGCTAGAACCTCCTGAACGAAGGAAAGGGCAGGTCCCTTTGAGGAAGAACACCAGTACAATACCAAAAATTTGTTAGTAATCTTTCTCTAAAGCCTCTCCAAAGGGACCTATAGCCTTTTTCCAGGATAATTGTGCACTGGGGAAAAGAAAATAATCAGACTTCTTGGGGACTATTGGATTCTGGCCCTAATTCATTCTGAATAAAGAAGACCCAAAACATCATTGTACTCCAGAAGTCAGAGCAGGAGCTTATGAAGTTCAGGTGATCAATGGAATTTTAGCTGAGGTCTGCCTCACATTGGGTCCAATGGGTCCCTGAACCCATCCTGTGGTTATAACCCCAGTTCCGGAATACATAATTGGAATAGATATACTCAGCAGCTGACAAAGATCCTACATTGTTTCTCTGACCTGTGGAATGAGGCTACTGTGATGGTAAAGTCCAAGTAGAATCCAATAGTACTGCCTCCACCTAGAAAAATAGTAAGCTAAAAACAAGACTGCATTCTTGGAAGAATTGCAGAGATTAGGGACACCATTAAGGATGCAGGGGTAGTGATTCCTACAACAATTCTGTTTAACTCACCTATTTGGCCTGTGCAGAAGACAGATGGGTCCTAGAGAATGCCAGTGGATTATCATAAGCTTAACCATGAGGTGACATGAATTGCAGCTGCTGTACCAGATATGATTTCGTTGCTTAAGCAAATTAACACATTCCCTGATACCTGGCATATAGCTACTGATCTGGAAAATGCCCCTTTCTCCATCTCTGTCAGTAGGGCTCACCAGAAGCATTTTGCTTTCAGCTGGCAAGGCTAGCACTACACTTTCACTGTCCTACCTCAGGAGCATTTCAATTTTCCAGCCCTATATCATGACATACTTCACAGAGATTTTGAGTGTCTGCCTCTTCCACAAGATATAACGCTGGTCCATTACATTGATGACATTATGTTGATTGAATCTAGTGTGTGAGAAGTAGCAGCTGCTCTAGACTTATTGGTAAGACATTTTTGTTTCAGAGGGTGGGAAATAAATCTGAAAATAATTTAGGGGCCTTGTACCTCAGTGATATTACATGAAGAGGTAGTTAAAATATCCACAATCTCCACTCCTGCTACACTGCCTTCTCTCTCCCAGCCTGTACCTCTGGCTTCATGGGGAGTTCCCTCCAATCAGTTGACAGAGGAAGAGAAGACTCTCTGGCCTGATTTATAGATGGTTCTACATAATATGCAGTCACCACGTGAAAGTGGACAGCTGCAGCACATTCCTGAGACATTCCTAAAAGACAGTGGTGAAAAAAAAATCTTCAGTCAGCAAAACTTAAAGCAGTGCACCTGGTTGTGCACTTTACTTGGAAGGAGAGATGACCTGAAGTGCAACGCTACAGAAATTCATGGGCTGTGGGCAATAGTTTGCCTGGATGGTCAGAGACTTGAAAGAAAGATGACTGGAAATTTGGTGAATAAGGAAATTTGGGGATGGGATATGTAGATAGACTTCTTTGAATGAGCAAAATAAATGTGAAGATATTTGGGTTCCATGTAAACGCTCACCAACGGGTGACCTCAGCAGAGGAGGACTTCAATCATCAAGTGGATAAAATGACGCATTCTGTGAAAGTGGGTCAGCCCCCTTCCCCAGCCAACCCTGTTGTGGCCCAATGGGCTCATGAACAAAGTGGCCATGGTGGAAAGATGGAGTTAATGCAGGGGCTCAGCATCATGAGCTTGCACTCTCCAAGAGCAACCTGGCTACAGCCACCTTGGAGTGCTTAATATGCCAGCAGTGGAGACCACACTGAGTCCCTAATATGGCACTACTTCCCAGAGTAATCAGCCAGTTACCTGGTGGCAGGTTGACTACATGGGACCACTTCCATCATGGAAGGGGTAGTGTTTTGTCCTTACTGGAATAGACACTTACTCTGGATATAGATTTGTCTTTACTACACACATTGTTGTCTCTATTAAAGATAATAATTAAAAAGTTAGTTGGGTATGATAGTGCACTCCTGTAGTCCAAGCCACTCAGAAGGCTAAGGCAGGAGGATCGCTTGAGCCTGGCAGGTTGAGGCTGTAGTGAGACATGATCATACCACTGCACTCCAGCCTGGGTCACAAAGTGAGACCCTGTCTCAAGAAAAAAAAAAAAAAGCATTAGCCATGCAAGAGAAAAAGATTAATTGGGCTTTACCAAAATTAGATAATTCTGATCTCTTTTTTCTGTTTTTGTTTTTTGACAAAAATTGGACAAGCAGCCTTATGAAATAAATAGGAGAATAATATGAAGAGACATTTCAAGGAAGAAAATATACAAAGGGCTAATAAACATATGAGAAATGTTTAGCTTTATTGGCCGCCAAAAGATGCAATTTAAACTCATAAGATATCTCTATACATGCATTGAATTGGCTTAAAAAAAAGAAGTTGGAGAGGATATGGAGAAACTGGAATTCAGACTGCTGGTGGGAATGTAAAACAGCAAAAATCACATAGGGAAGTAATTTAAGTTTATTGAAAAGATAAGCATATTCTCACTCAATAATTCCACCCTGGAATATTTACCCAGAATTTTGTACATGAGTGTTTATAGTAGCTTTATTCATACTACATGGATGAATCTCAAAAATATTATGCCAAAGGAAAGAACTTAGAAACAAAAGAGTAAATATTATATGTTTCAATTTATAGGAAATTCTAGAAAAGGCAAATCAAATCTATAGAAAGCAGATGGAGAGTTACCTAGTTCTGGGAGGTTTGGGGTGACTGGGAAGGCACACAAGGAAACCTGTTGAGATGATGGTGATGTTCTAGATCATGACAGTGATTGCATTTACATCAGTGTGTATGTTTGTCAAAAATCATTGAATTATATAATTATGATGGGTTCATTTCAGTGTGTATTAATTATAACTCAATAAGCTGATTTTTAAGAAAGAGAGCTATAAACAAAATATTGAGAGTGGTAGTTACTTCTGGAGAGTACACAAGGAGTGGGTTAGAAAAGGCACACCCAAGTAGATGCAATACTATCATATTAGTTATGTTCAGGTTCTTAAACAGTCTGGGGATAGGCTCATGGTTTTTCATTTCATCATAGTATTTCACAATTTATATTCATGTTACTTTTTTGTGTGCATGCATGAACTATCACATTATAAAAATAGAAGTGTGAGAAAGCTTAACAAATAATGTTACAGACTTTATATCTGTGGAGGAGGAAATGGCGCAGGCCATGCAGGAGAGGGACGACCCGGACCCTGATCGCATAAGGCTGCTCTCGAGCAAGGCTCTGAGCCCTCTGGATATTGGCAAGGACATTTCCAAGGCCTGTGCAGCAGGTGGCGCTGGTGGGCTCTTCTGTATCGCTGGAATAATCTATGCTATTTTGCTTTGCATATGGTTGATCATATACATGCAGACAACTATTGGAGGGGATTCACGGTGAGGTCTGGGGAGTGTTACTCATTCGGTAATAGTACTGCCCACCCCCACTCCAGATTTTGGAAAATGGGGCAATACCCATGAGCTGGAAAGATATAAGAAAATCTTACCACATTACCCTCGGAAAATTTGGCCCTGGGCCTGTCCCTACAATATGGGTTAATGGCCAGTGGGGGTATGTGATGGGAACACATAAGGGAAAAAAGGAAATATGGTATTCCCCTAAAGGCAAAAATTCTATGCAAAATTTGTCATGGTTAATTTCCCAACTTATTTCATATTCTGAGAATTATATAAATGGTGAAAAAATGGCGTGGATAGATGGGAGGTTAATTCTATGAAAAGATTTAAGTTTGTGGGACACACTAAGACGACAAGGATATTAAATTTGGTGCCCTAAACAAAATAAAAGTTAAATACTGAAATTAGAAAAAAGAAAAATTGTTATACATAGTCATATAATCAATGTTAAAGTATAACCTTGCACTTAATAGAGACTGCTGTGTCAGTTCTAAGCCTATAACCAACTGTGCTGCTATAATTGTCCCTATGACCATTTCCTCAGAGACCACACAATGGTCCCGTCTAGCACCTGTAACCGCAAGAGCCACCAAGTCTGATATAAGACTTTGTTATGTTAACCATTAAGCTTGCTTACCTAGTTCCATAAAAAAAATAAGATCAGGATTCCCCAAAAGGGTAACCAAGGAAAGAAGAACAAACTGACCATCCATGAAGAGAACTGTTCTTGATGAATTTCTGAGAATAGCCTAATATTCTATATATAATTATGTAATCGCCTGATGCTCTGCTGATTGACAATTGTTCTATAAGATACTATATAAGCCTGTGGTAAAAATTATTCAGGGCTGTCAGCCCTTTGCTGGGCTGCAGTCTTGTCTGTGTCCTCTTGCATGTTGTGTCTGGTGTCTTTATTGTCTCTCGCCACCTTGCCTCTCCCCTTTGGGGTACCTTGGACACGCTAGGGCTGGACCCCGGCAAGGAAACACATTTTAGTCTGAACAGCTTGTGAAGGCACTGTAGCAGGACACACAGGAAGAGATGTGATGTGAATCAACCTAAGGCCCCAACAACAGATGAATCCATAAAGAAAATGTGGTGTTGTATATGCAACGGAATACCATTCAGCCATACAAAATGAAATCCTGTCATTTGTGACAACATGAATGAACCTGGAGGACATCATATTAAGTGAACTAAGCCAGACACAGAAAGACAAATACCACATGACCTTACTTATATGTGGAATCTGAAAAAATAAGAAGTTGATATTATGGACGTATAGCATAGAATAACATTTATCAGACACCGAGGAAGGGATGGGGAGGGAAGAGAGAAAAAGATTGGTCAACGGGTACAAGGTGACAATTCAATAGGAGGAATCAGGTTTGGTGTTTTATTGCACAGCAGGGTGACTATGGTTAATAGTAAGATATTATATATTACAAAAAAGCTGGGAAAGAGGCTTTGAATGTTCTCACCACATAGAAATGAAAACTGCACGAGACAATGGATATGCCAACCACCCTGATTTAATTATCGCTGTGCAACATATATATGTATTATATTGCAGCGCCAAATTGTGCCCCATAAATATGTACAATTACAATGTGTCAATTAAAACATTAAAAAACCCAACAGATTAAAAGAAAAAGAGAGAGATGAAACAGCACGGTGTATGCAAAAACAACTTTACACCCTGGATTTAGAGGGCTCTACGTTCTCTTTCAGGAGAATTTTTTGCATTGGTCCTGGAACTTTACACTAAACAAGCATATCCCCACACAGCCTTTCCCAAGCCAATAAATAAATCTATGGGATACCTATTTGTTTTTAGCACTTTCACTGTTAGCCTGGTTACCATCATTGTTCCCTTTTCCCTCTAGTTTTGTGTATCACTGACTAGCTTCTTTTCTCAGGCATACTCATTGAACTGGATACTTGGACTTAGACATCATTGCCTGATAGCATCTTTCCCCTAATAGGTTACTTTCCACGTATTCTAGTTATTCTTAATCCTAGACACTCACGGATTTAAGAAATGTTGAAAATTAAGATAGTTTATTCTCCTCCAATCCCTAATCTAGGCTTCACTTGCCTAGAACTGGTAATCCTAATGTGCTAAAGGTAGCAATGGGAGAGATTATAGGTAGTACCCTGATTTTGAGGGAAAAGAGGGGCAATTTTACAAATGCCAGAGTTAGTACTAACGGTGAACCCTTCTCAAGTGCCCTGAAGCTAATTTGCATATGTTTATTTTCTGTATTTCATTTTCAAACATCCCCCAGATTGTAATTTGCCATGATTTTATTTTTCAGTGATTTCATGCTCATTTACTGGTACACTGAAAGTTTAAATATCAAAGCATATATCTGTATGAATAGGTTGATCCTGTACACAAGTCATCATATGCAGCAAGGGTCAGACACTACACACAGCCTGGGTGACAGCCCCATCAGTCCCTGGCTTAATGACATGTTTGCATAATATGACTATACTAGAGAAAGTTGGCATAGTGGGACCGTATTGCTGAACAAGAAGAATGTGCTGATTAGAAACAATCCAGGAGACATCCCTATCAAAGGTGAAAAGTGTTGTAGATGTATCAAAGATGAAATTCAGCAGGACCATAACCTGATGAGACTCATCAAAGTAGGAACCTGCCTTTAGAAAACTTCCTTTGAAATACCCGAATTCTTGAAAAAGTCTCTCAAATATTGATGTGTACTATTATCTGCAACTTGTGGAATTGAATCAAACTGTATTTAAAAAGGAGTATCTTTAATTTTCTCAGCCTTCATAGAAGAGGAAATGGAGACTAGTCATTGGAGGGCTCTTCTTCCTTCTACTTCTGCTGAAGGGTAACTTCTGATCTCAACTTCCTCAGACCTCTGATGAGCTGCTGCTGCTCGACTCTGAGGTGCATTGTTTTTTTGATGAGAGGCGTCTCTAGGTACCATCCCTGACCTGGTCCTCATGCTGCCGAGGCTGTTGCTGTTGATCTGTGGTGAGTTGGACGACTCAGAGCAGGGTATGGGATGCAATCATGCTTGGGCTCTGCTTCCTGAAGGTCTGTAAGGATTTCTTAGGATTAAGGTTCTGTCAGGTAATGCTCAGGGATGCTCAGATCTCCACTTCCATTGAGGGCTCAGAGTCAGGCAAAAAGTTGTAGATACTTCAAAAAGCCAGAATTTTCAAGAAAACTATCATTTCAATTTTTATGTCATAGGAAGTGTTCCCTGTCTGTCTTCCTGTCCATCAATAATTGTCTTTGTTCTTAGTGTTTTCAACAGCTGCCAAAAAAAAAAAAAAAAAAAATCTATATAATAAATTGACCTCTGAATTCCTTGCCCTTCTTACTACCAATATTATTTCCTTTTATCCCTCTCTGACTCCCCATTCCCACAGTCAAACCTTAGAACTTATCATCCTATGATCCTTTGTTTTCAGTATACATCCCCCGCCGCCCCACTAAGTTGTGTTTCCAGCTCACTTTCTCCCGCACTCTATTTCCAACATGTCTTCAATTACCCCAGGACTACTTTTCCATTATCAGTGACTACACTTCGTGTGCTCACTTCTCATGGTACCCAGCTCAGATTCTGCAGTTCACCACCACAACACTCCCTCGAGTACATCTTCATCTCTTTTCCCCCATAGCACTTTCAGGTTTACACGCCTTTATGCGTGTTTCACTCCTAGGCATAAACAGTTGAATGGGATTTTCTTTTTAAACGCACAACCCTGCTGACTTATCCCCTTTTAAGTGTAGGACCCCTGAATCTCAGGTAGCCAGCAGCAATGCCAGGCAATTATCCTACATGTTCATAATCTATGTTGTTCCATGATCACTATTGCATACCTTATCTTGTCACCTCAAACTTCTCTGCTCACTCTTATTGTATAATTTTGCTTCATATTTCATTGAGAAAATAAAAGCAGTCAGAGGAAAACTCTCTCGTATTTCTGTTGCTGTCGACCTACTCACCTCTGCATTCACATACACTGCCTTCTCTTCCCCTACCACAAATATACTGCCCCTCATCCTGTTGATGACAAGACTCTCCACTTGTGCATTGGGCCCAAGACCCTCTTACTTTCTCAAAAACTTTGCTCCATCATCAATATGTTTCTTCAATCTAAATTATTCCCATAAGTATACAAACGTGCTACAGTACCTTTTATTAAAAACAGCTTTATTGAAATATTATTCACATATAATACAATTCACCATTTAAGCTATACAATCCAGTGGTTTTTAATTACAATCACCGAGTGGTGCAACTATTACCACAATCATTTTCGGAAAGTTTTCATCACCAAGAAATAACTCCATACCCACTGGTAGGCATCCGCAATTTTTTTTCCAACCCCTCACCTATACTCACTGCTCTATCCAGTGGCCACATGCAATCATTATCTACTTTCTGTCTCTCTGTACTTGTCTATTCCGGACACCACACCCCCATATCTAACTGTAATTATATAACCATTGAGCAACATTTTCCTCATTCCTCCTTGCCCACTATTACCCAAGCTTCTTGTAACCACCATTCTGCCCTGTCCTTCTATGAAATCAACGTTTTTAGATTCCACATGAGTGAGATAGCGCAGTACTTGCCTTCCTGTGCCTACCTCATTTCATTTAACATAATATCCTTCAGGCTAACCGATGTTGTTGTAAATGATAGGATTTCATTATTTTTATGACTGAATAGTATTCCATCATGTATATATACTGCATTGTGTTTATCCATTAATTTTTTGATGAACACCTACATTGATGCTGTCTTGGCTATTGTGAATAGTGCTGCAATAAATGTGGGACTGCAGATGTCTCTTTAACATGCTGCCTTAATTTCCTCTGGATACATGTCCAGTAGTGGGATGGCTGAACCATATGGTGGCTCCATTTTTTATATTTTAAGAGCCTCCATACTGTTTTCCATAATAGCTGTTCTAATTTACGGTCCTACCAACAGCACATGAAGATTCTCTTTTCTATACATCTTTGACAATACTAGTTATCTTTGGTCTTTTTGATTATAGTCATTCTCACAGGTATGGGGTAATATTTCATTGTGGTTTTGATTTGCATTTTTCTGATGATTAGTGATGTTGGACATTTTTTAATATACTTGTCGGCCACTTGCATGTCTTCTTTTGAGAATTAGACCATTGTTAATAGGGTTGTTTTCTTAGTATTGAGTTGAGTTTCTTATGTATTTTGGATATTAATTTTTCTCAGATTTATTGACTGCAAGTACTTTTTCCTATTTTGTAGGTTGTCTCTTCACTCTGTTGATTATTTCTTTTAGTATGCTGAAGCCTTTTGGTTGTGTGCAATCCCATTTGTCTATTTTTGCTTTTATTGCTTTTGCTTTTGAGGTCCTAGCCAAAAAATCACTGCCAAAATCAGTGACATAGAGCTTTCCTCCATGTTTTCTCCTAGTAGTTTCAGTTCAGGGTCATACATTTAAGTCTTTCATCCATTTGGAATTGATTTTTGTCTATGGTGAGAGATAAGAATCTAATTTCATTCTTCTATAAGTGGATATCCAGTTTTCTTAACACTATTTAGTGAAGACACTGTCCTTTCCACATTGTGTATTCTTAACACCTTTGTTGAAAATCAGTGGGCTATAAATGTGTGGACTTATTTCTGGGCTTTCTATTCTGTTCCATTGGTCTGTGTGTCTGTTTTTATGCCTATACCATGCTGTTTTGACTATTATAGGTTTGTAGATTATTAGAGTTTTGAAGTCAGGTAGTGTAATATCTCCAGCTTTTCTTTTCTTCAAGGTCGTTTGGGCTATTCAGGGTTTTTTATTTGCTTGTTTGTTAGTTAATTCCATACAAATTTTAGGATTGCTTTTTCTATTTCTGAAAACAATGTCATTGGTATTTTGATAGCGATTGCATTGAATATGTAGATGATTCTGGGTAGTATTGACATTTTAACAATATTTATTCTTCCAATCCGTGAACATGTTATATCTTTCAATTTATTTGCATCTTCTTTAATTTCTTCATTAATGTTTTATAGTTTTTGCTATAGAGATATTTCATCTCCTTGGTTAAATTTATTCCTAAGTATTTTATTATTTTATAACTACTGTGAATGGGATCGTTTTCTTGATTTCTTTTGCAGGTAGTTCACTATTAGTATATAGAAACACTACTGATTTATATGTTTTGTCTGCCTATCTGTCTGTCTGTCTATCTGTCTATCTATCTATTATCCAGCAACTTCATCGGTGAAGTTGATGCCCAAATCAGTGACATAGAGCTTTATCATTTATTAGATGAAATTTTGTTGGTGGAGTCTTTAGGGTTTTCTACATATAAGATTATGTCATCTGCCAACAGGGACAATTTAACTTCTTCCTTCTCAATTTGGATGTCCTTTCTTTCTTTCTCTTGCCTAATACTTTGGGTAGGACTTCCATTATTATGTTAAATAGAAGTGGCCAAAGTGGACATCTTTGTCTTTTCTAGATTTTAGAGAAATGCTTTCAACTTTTCCCCATTCAGTATGATATTAGCTATAGACTTGTCATATATGACCTTTATTATGTTGAGGTACGTCTCTTCTACACCTAATTTTCTGAGAGTTTTTAGCATAAATAGATGTTGAATTTTGTAAAATGCTTTTTGTGCATGTGTTGAGCAGTTGATTTTTATTCTTGATTTTGTTAATGTGATGTATCATGTTTATTGATTTGCATGTTGAACCATTCTTTCATCCCTGAAATGAATCCCATTGATCATGGTAAATGAATTTTTTAAATGTTCTGTTGAATTTGGTTTGCTAGTACTTTGTTGAGAATTTGCACATCTATGTCCATCAGACATATCAGCCTGTTCTTTTTGTTGTGTTTTTGTCTGGTTTTGGCATCAAAGTAATATTGGCCTCTTAGAATGAGTATGGAAGTGTTTTCTTCTTTTAATTTCTTTGAAATCGTTTGAGAGTAATTGGTATTAGTTCTTCAAATGTTTGGTAGAATTCAGCAATAAGCCATCAGGTCCTAGGTTCCTTTTTGATGGAAAACTTTTTATTACTGATTGAATTCCCTTAGTTGTTATTGGTCTGTTCAGATTTTTTATTTCTTCGTAATTCAATCTTGAAGTTATATGTGTGCGGGAATTTATCTATTTCTTCTAAGGTACCAATTTATTTGCATATAGTTGTTCACAGTAGTCTCTTATAATCCTTTATCCTTTATAATCTGTGATGTCAGTTGTGATGTCCCCTTTTTGTCTCTGATTTTATTATTTGAATTTTCTCTCCTTTTTCTTATTTAGTCTGGCTAGTTTGTTAATTTTGTTTATCTTTTTTAAAAAACTGACTCATTTCATTGATCTTTTGTATTGTTTTTCTAGTCTCTATTTCATGTATTTCTGCCATAGTCTTTATTATTTCCTTCCTTCTACTAATTTTGGGCTGAATTTGTTCTTGTTTTTCTAGTTCCTTGAGGTGAAACGTTAGGTTACCTATTTTAGATCTTTCTTCTATTTTTGATGTAGGCATTCATTGCTATAAACTTCCCTTTTAGAATTGTTTTTGCTATATTTCATAGATTTTTGTATGTTGTGGTTCCATTTTTATTTGCCTCAAGAAATTTTAAAATTTCTTTTAAAATTATTTTTCTTTGACTCATTGGTTCTTTGGGAGCATGATAGTCAATTTTCATGTATTTGTGAAGTTTCTGAAGTACCTTGTGTTACTGATTTCAAGTTTTATACCATTGTGGTCAGAAGATACTTCATATAATTTCAATCTTTTTAAATTTGTTAAGACATTTTGTTTCCTAAAATACAATCTATCCTTGAGACTGTTCCATGTGCAGATGAGAAAAATGTGAATTCTGCAGCTATTGGGTGAAATGTTCTATAAATGTCCATTAGATCTATTTTGTCTATAGTGTAGTTTAAATTTGATATTTATGTGTTGATTTTCTGTCTGGATGATTTTCCATTGCTGAAAGTGGAGTGTTAAAGTCCCCTACTATTATTATATTGCAGTCTATATCTCCTTTTAGATCTAATAATAATTGCTTTGTATATTTGGGTGCTCTAGTGTTGGATGTATATATGTTTAAAATCGTTTATATCTTGTTGATGAATTCACCCCTTTGTCATTATACAATGGCCTTCTTTGTGTCTTTTTACAGTTTTTGACTTAAATTATATTACATAAGATATAAGCATAGCTATTCCTGTTCTCCTTTTTCATGGTATTTCTTTTTCATCCTTTTACTTTCTGTCTATGTATGTCCTTACAGGTAGAGTTTCTTGTAGGCAGAATATAGTTGGGTTTTGTTTTCTAAAATCCATTCAGCCACTCTATATTTTTTAATTGAATAATTTAATCTATTTACATTCAAGGTTACTATGGATATGTATGGACTTACTCCTGCCGTTTTGTTGAGTATTTTCTAATTGTTTTGTAGATCTTTCATTCCTTTGTTTCTCTCTTGTTATTTATCTTTGTGTTTTGGTGGATTTTTTGAAGCACTAGGCTTTGATTCTTTTCTCTTTCCCATGTATGTGTCTGCTGTCAATTTTTTCTTTGTGGTTACCATGAGGCTTATATAAAAAATATTATAGTTATAGTAGACTACTTTAAGCTGATAATAACTTAATTTTGGTCTAGACATTTACCATTGCCCCCATAATTTATATTTTTCTTGCCTTATGTTACATATTTTATATTGTATATTTCTTAACAACTTATCACAGCTATAGTTATTATTGACCATTTTGACTTTTAACCATCATACTAGAGATTTGAAAGATTTACAAATCACCATTACAGCAATGAGATTTTGTGAATTTAATGATCAATTTACCTCTCTCAGTTAATTGTATACCTTCACATGTTTTCATGGAGTAGTTATTGTCCTTTCATTTCTGGTTGTAACACTCTCTCATGCAGTTACTTTAAGGCTTGTCTAGTGGTCTTGAATTCCATTAGCTTTTGCTTGTGTGGGTGAGACTTTATTTCTCCTTCATTTCTGAAAGACAGCTTTTCTGGGTATAGTATTCTTGCTGAAAGTTTTCTTCTTTCAGCACTTTGAATATATCATCTTATTCTTTCCTGGCCTGCATGATTTCTGGTGATAGATCTGATGATACTCTTATAGAAATTCTCTTATGTGTGACTTGATGTTTCTTCTATGTTTAGAATTCTCTTTGTATCTGATCTTTAACAATTTGTCTATAATGTACCTGGAGAGGACCTCTTTGGGTTAAATCTATTTGGGGATTTTTGAGCTTCATGGATCTAGTTGTTCATATCCATCCCAAGACTTGAGTAGTTTTCAACTACTAGTTTATCAAATATGCTTTCCATCACTTCCTCTGTATCTTTTTCTTCTACTACTCTAATAATACAAATATTTGCTCACTTAATGGTGTCCCAAAAGTCCTGTAGCTTTTTTCATTTTAAAAAAATTTTCCTCAGCTATCTGGGGTATTTCAAAGATCTGTATTCAAGTTTAGAAATTCTTCTTCTTTATCTGGTTTACTGTTGAAACTCTCAATTGTAATTTTTATTTCATGCATTTAATTTTTTAGCTCTATGATTTCTGTTTGCATTATTTTCATATCTATCTATTTTCAAATTTCCTCTTTAGGTCATAAATTGTTTTCCAGATTTTATTGAACTTTTTATCTCTATTCTCTTATAAGTCAGTGAGCTCCCTTAAGATTATAACTTTGAATTTTTTAGGCAATTAATAAATCTCCAGTTAGTTATTGGAAAATTATTTTGTTCTTTTAGTGGTGTCATGTTTCCTCGCTTTTTCATGTTTGTTGTGTTCCTGCTTTAACATTTGTGCATCCGGTGGAAGAGTCTCCTTTTTCAATTTTAGAGTAGCTTTTGTAAGAAAAGACTTTCACCTGCAGATTGATCCTAGGGCACCGATGGATCCTTAGTTGAGGAAGGTGCATTGGTTTGGTTCCAGGTGAGCATAGTAGTGTGGTCTCTGTATAGTTTCTTCAGCAGTGATCAATGTCAGCAATGCTTGTGTGTGCCTCAGTGTCCTAGACTGTAGGAGTTTCTGGGGGTGGTGGTGGCAGGATAGATTGTTACGGTTCTCAGTGGCAAGAGCTTTAGGGATCTTCCTGTTCTTTTCCTCATAGACCCTCATACCTGAGAGGGTCTCTTTTGGTGTTCGTTCCCAGCATGGGTCACAGGCAAGCATGGTAGTACTGTGTTCCAGGGCACAGATGCTTGAGGTGGTTTTGGTCCTGCACTCATTTTCCTGTACACAGTGCCACTACTGTGGCATCCGTGCCTGGATGCAGGTTCATTGTCTTAGGCATAGATGGACACAGCTCTTCCATCAAGGCAAAGAATGTGACTCCAAAGCACTCTCCAGTATCTCAGGCCCAGTGGAGAAGTCAAGGGGCAAGGTTGTAGCTGTGACTTTGATCCTGGGGGGTCAAGATACAGCACTGTTATGGCTCTAAGGATAAAGGGCTTTCCAAAGGCTCAGACACTGGGAAGCAGATCACAAGTACAAATCAAATCCCAGAGTCAATGGACACAGTGGCAACTTAGGCACCAGGAGAGAGTGTATTACACAGTGGTGACTCTGGACCCTGGAGTGGTGGGACACAGTAGTGGCCCTGGCTCTGTGATGCCAGGTGTAGTGACAGCAAAAATCCTGGAATGGTGATAGGATGCAGTTGTGGCTTCAGCTCTGGAGAGCAGGGAACAGGACAATATTGGGTTCACTCCCCCATATCACACCATCACACCAAGGAAATGGTGTGCCTCAGCAGCTCAGGCTTCCGAGGGCTAGTCCAGATCCAGGCAGGACGCTTAGGTTGTTTGACCGAGAAAGGCAGAGTAATACAGATTGCCAGGTGCTGTGTTTCCCCAGGGGTGAGGTGCCAGGCTGGTTTTCACACCAAGAGGGCATGCAGTTGGTCTGCTGGCTCAGCTGTGGCTTCCCTAGGGGCAGGATGCCCGACTGGGTCATATACCAAGGAGGCAGGCACATGGCTGGTTTTCTGGATAAGGCTTGACTTCCCCACTGGGCAAGATAGCCTGTTCCTTGGCAGGGCAGAGTGTCATGTGGACTCAAGTGACAGGATCACAGCTATCTCCCTGAGCCTAGGTTTTGAGTCCCTGGGGTTGGGGCACTGAAGCCACTAGGATGGAGAAAATGGAGTGTTTCCTAGACGTCTTGTTCCCATGGGTTAAGAAGCGGGGCAGCTTGGCTAGCAGATGGTGTACTACTGTGTGTGAGCATGATGCAATGATGGTGAAGCCTCAAGGATGAATAGATGCAGTGACTACTGCCCCCAAGAACAGAACACACTCTAGTAGTTGCTCTAGTTTCAAGATGGTGCTGTGCAGTAGTAGCTTGGGTCATGGGATGGGAGGAGCCACAATATGGGCTCTTACTCTAGAATAATGCAGCCATATGAACTCCAGGTAGATTCCAAAACTGGACTTAGGGCCTGTGAGAACTGCAGGATTCTCCAGCAGCAAAGACTGCCAGTGTCCACAGATATAATAGGGGCTTCTGGGGACTTCTTTACCTTTTGTTTTCAGGGAAAAGCCCCTCCTAGGCCTGAATCCCAGCCTGCATTCCAAGTTGATCCTGACTGAGGAGACAGGGTTGCAGAGGCAGGGTGTTCCATTCCCTTCTTTATGTAGCCATCCTGAGTTTCTGTGCTCCGCAAGGTTTCTGCCACTCCCCTGCTGTACTTCAGTGCTCTCCTTTAGACACTCCAGTCAAAATGTAGTTGTTTCCTTATTGTTTCAGTGTGTTTTAGGAGGAAAGGGGATGAGTAATAGACACCTCTAGTCAGTCATCTTGCCGACATCACCGACAATGTCTTTTCCCTTAAAATAATAGAAATATGGCTTCCATTTACTACACCATTTTTCTGTCTCCCTTTAAGTTTTCAGTGCACCAGGTGTGGTGGCTCATGCCTGTAATCCCAGCACTTTGGGAGGCTGAGGCGGGAGGATCGCTTGACACCAGGTGTTTGAGACCAGCCTGGACAACATAGCAAGATCTTGTTTCTACAAAAGATAACAAATAAACATAAAAAATAAACAGTGTGGCATGGTGGCACATGCCTGTAGTCCCAGCTACTTGGGAGGCTGAGGTAAGAGGATCACTTGAGCCCAGGAGGTTAAGGCTGCAGAGATCTGACCTCCAGCCTGGGTAACGGAGCAAGATCCTATCTCAAAAAAATAAAATAAAGCAAAACATAAAGTTTTCAGTGAGTTACTGTCTTTGCTTCACTTCCTTTCATTCTTTATTTAATATTTATTTTTAATTTACATTACGTTAAAATTTACTTTTTTGAAACACTGTCTATAATTTTTGACAAAGATTTAGAGCAATATAACCACCAGCAGAATCAAAATACAGGACATTTTTATCCCTTCAAAAATTTCCTGGCTGGATGCAATGGCTCACGCCTGTAATCCCAGCACTTGGGGAGGCCTAGGCGGGTGGATCACCTGAGGTCCGGAGTTCGAGACCAGCGTGGTCAACATGGTGAAATCCCATCTCTACTAAAAATACAAAAATTAGCCAGGTGTGGTGGTCCATGCCTGTAGTCCTAGCTACTCGGGAGGCTGAGGCAGGAGAATTACATGAACCTGTGAGGTAGAGGTTACAATGAGCTGAGATCATGCCACTGCATTCCAACCTGGGTGACAGAGTGAGACTCTGTCTCAAAATAAATAAATAAATAAATAAATAAATAAATAAATAAATAAATAAATGAAAAAAATTTTCTTATGCCCTTAATCCCTTTTATAGTCAAATCTTCCCGCATTCCTAACCCCTGGTAAACTCGTCTAAGTCCTTGTAGTTCTTCCTCACTCTTCCTTGAACCCACTTAAATCAGTCTTCACTCTTACCATTCCATTGAATTGTTCTTGCACATAGCATCAACCGTCTTTATGTTGCTGCATCCAGGGGTCGATTTTAATTTTTTATTTTACTCAATTTCTCAGGGGCATTTGATCACTCTTTTTTTGGAAATACTTGTCACTTGGCTTCTGGAATATCATATTCTGCTGGTTTTCTTTCTAATTCAGTATCTGCTGCTTTTCAGGTTCTTTGCTAAATTATTTAATTTTTTTAGAGTTAGGGTCTGACTCTGTTGCCCCAACTGAAGTGCAGTGGTATGGTCATGGCTCATTGCAGCCTTGAATTCCTGGTCTCAGGTGATGCACCTGCCTCAGCTCCCTGAGTAGCTGGAACCAGAGACACATGCAACCACACTCAGCTAATTAAAACAATTTTTTGACCGGGTGTGATGGCTCACGTCTGTAATCCCAGCACTTTGGGAGGCCAAGGCGGATGGATCACCTGAGGTCAGCAGCTCAGACCAAGTTGACCAACATGATGAAACCTAGTCTCTACTAAAACAAAACAAAACAAAACAAAACAAAAACCACACGCAAAATTAGCTGGTTGTGGTGGGACATGCCTGTAATCCCAGCTACTTAGGAGGCTGAGGCAGAAGAATCCCTTGAACCCGAGAGGTGGAGGATGCAGTGAGCCGAGATTGTGCCATTGCACTCTAGCTTGGGCAAGAAGAGTGAAACTCCATCCCCCTCAACAAACTTGTTTTTTTTAAATTAATTAATTAATTTTTTGCCCCCCAGGCCGGTCTCAAACTTCTGGCCTCAATCAATCCTCTCACTTCAGCCTTCCAAAGTGTTGGGATTACAGTCATAAGCCACGGCATCTGGCTTGGATCCTTTGCTGACCTCAAAATGTTGGACATCCTCAAAGTTGATACCTAGACTTCATCCATACTCACTTCCCCAAATTATATAATTATTTCACCTCATGTGCCACTTTAAGCTTAAATGCAAGCTTATTTCTCCAGCTTTGACCTCTCTTTTAAATACCTCTTACGTACTTAACTGCATTCTGGTATCTAATAGACATCTTAATAAACACCTTAAACTTAACATAAGGTGTTTAACAGGCATCTTAAACTCAAACAGATCTCTTGATCTTCCACCTGTACTACCAACACCACAAAACTTAACCTATTTTCCCCCACAATTTCTCTAATTCAGGAAATGTCACAACCATTCTTTCAGTTGCTGTGGCCAAAATCTAGGAGTCATACTTAATTCCCCTCTCTCTCCTTTTGCACTTTGTATTTAATCTATAAGCAATTCCTATTAATTCTACTTTCAGAATTTATACTAAAGTCTGACCACTTCATATCACCAGGACTGTCTAATCTGAACCACTATCTTGACTCTTCTACACTAAATTCCCACTAGTGTTCTCCTTGCTTTTCTTGCACTTCTATACTGTTTTCCTCACAGTGTCAGAGTGATATTGTAAATTGAGTAAGAACTGTCCATAGCTCCCCATCACACCTAGAATGAAATCCAAAACTATTGCCAAGTCCATAAAGTGCCCATGACTGGATCCTTCCTATTTCTCAGACACCAATAACGAACCCCTGCCCCCCTACTTGGTCAGCTCCAGGCGCCCTTGCCTTCTCATTCCTCCTTGTACAAGTGTATTTCGTCCTCAGGATACTTGCATTTGATGTTTTCTCTGCCAGGGATGCTCTTTCCCAAATATTCAGAAGACTTGTTTCCTGATTTCATTTAGGTTTTTACTGAATCTATCTAAATCTATGTAAACAGTTAAGACCATCTTAAGATGCTCTGTATCTTATTTCTCTGCTTTATTTTTCTTAGAGCACCATTCACTCTCTGAAAGAATATTATATACTTATTTTTAAATTGTTATTTATCTCTCCCACTATAATATAAATTTATTGACATCAAAGATTATCATTCATGTTCACTCCCATCACTCCAAGGCCATGCACAATGTCTGGCATACAGTGAGGACTTCAAATTATTTGTTGAATGGATAAATGTATAAAATATGATTTTATACTATCTCCTATTGATACTTTTCTCCTACCTAAGGAACTAATTATTCAAGTAAACATTTAACCTAAGAAAAAGTAAGTGTCTCAAACCAAGCTTGGCTAAAATAGATAATAGTAATGACACAATATTTACTGAATAAGTAAATTCCAGGCACTAGTCTAAGCTCCTTAAGAATATCAGTTTGTTTAATCTTCACAAAACTCTGTGAGGTAGGTGCTACTATTATCTACACTTTATAGACAAGGAAACTAAAGCACAGAGAGGTGAAACATTTCTCCCACAGTCACACAGCTTGTAAGAGGAAGAGCCAGTACTCAAATCTGTGTCATCCAGCTACAAAGCCTGCATTTTCCCCAGAATTATTTTTTCTTCTTCATTGAGCCATAATATTATGGTCAAATCCTTTGGATAGAAGAGAATTTTTGGAGAAATTTGAATTCCTTTTCTGTACCTAAGCCTCCTCTGATCTGAAATTGGTAAACAAAGGGTCTCTATGCATTGAGTATGAGGCTTTGCACTCTCCTTGCCTGACTCTGTTGTTCCCGTGAAACAGTCAATACAAAGCTGGACCCTCAAGACTTTTGAGAGGAGGAGGTGGGAGTGGGAATAAGGAACTTGAAGAGGGAGCTGCTAAGTAATTAGCAAAGATGCCACCTCCTAATCACAGACAACACAAGTCATTGGCAATTACTTTATGATCATAAAAAAGAGCCATGTGTTGTTCTGTGGGTAGGTGCTCTGTGGGTGATGCAGAATGTGGGGAAAGGAGCAGAGAGAAAGAAGAAAAGAAGTGGGGGTAAGGTAAGGAGGGAGGAAGAGAAGATGAAAGAAGGAAGGGGAGAGGAGAGAAAGAGGGAAGGAGGGAGGAAGAGAGAGATGCAGGGAGGGTACAAGGGATGGAGGGTGTGGTGCTGGGGAAGCTCTTGGAGGATTTAAACTTTGGAGATGTGTGGGATTTGCTGCTCTGTACTGATCTCTGCTGAATTCTCTCCCAGCTCCACTCTGTGAACCCGCCGGTGAGTTGCACTTCCTTTTCTTCTTCAAGGTCTATGGGTATTTTGTTACTTAGGTCAGCACAGGAGGCCTGCAGATTGCTGTCTTAGCAGCCCCTTCCTGCCCAAAACATATCAGGGTGACAACTACTGAGGTGTACAAACATCAGTGACTCCCTTGGGCCTGGGCTGCTCTGTCTTCACATCAGTCTCTGCACCTGACACATGTCTGCTCAGTGGGGTGAATAGGTCTTGCTCTGACCTTCTCAAGAACACAGTCTTATTTCTGGGAAGTCCCAGCACAGGGAGGGAGACACTGTGCTGCACAAGGAAGGCAAAGGGTGCTGAAGACTCATGCTAGAAGCATCTCTGTCCTCCCAGCCTCAGGAGCTCCAATTCCCAGTTGTGCTCCTCAGCTGGGTGTATCACCATGGGTGATGAAGGAAATGCCGAAATCACGCATCCACGGAGAACATTAGAGTGAATCCTCCAGCCATGTGTGGAGTGAAGTAGTACTGCTGCCTCCTTCCTATTTTTAGCTCTTCTCTGCAGCCACACCTGTTACCCCAACTCATTTTCTCTTTCGGACTCTGGTTTATGCAAACTTACTTCATTGCTCTGATCCTGACTCAAAGTCTTACTTTTACCAGAGGAGGAGAGTAGGGACTTCCTTTCCCCTCCAAGGACTCTTCATTAGATTATGCTCAATGTTAAAAATGTAAAAATTGCTATCTTGTGCAGAAAATACTAGTCACAGAGTTAAAAGAGATTGTCCTGCTACCTCAAGAACATCGGCTGCAAGTGCAACTAGGGAACACAGGTTCTCAAGTACCTTAGCAATTCTTGTGACCAGAAAGATTCAGAGAGATTCAGAGTCAGTCTAGCCTTCTAGGTTGCTTATCTAATGTTTGTCCAAGTCTAACTCATGACTTGTGTTAATACCATGCATGCCTTTTGTCTGGTCTCATCTTTACCCCTAAGCCCAAGTGCCCAATCCCAGCCTAAGCAGAAATCCAAAGCCATATCAAAGATGAGGAAACCAAGTTTCTGTCACCAGGTATTTTCCAGATAGTCTCTGCTATCTAGGAATTATCTGAAATAAGCTCTGAGCTGTAAGACTGAGTTCCAGACCCTTGCAATCCAACCTGTCCAGTTTCCCACTTCATCATCACTCTAGTCTCATTGAGAATAGTGGGTTACAGATGCCCAAATACTAAATGCCCCCCGGCTTTTTTTTTCTGAGACAGAGTCTCACTCCATTGCCCAGGCTGAAGTGCAGTGGTGTGATCTCAGCTCACTGCTACCTCTGTCTCCTGGGTTCAAGTGATTCTCCTGCCTCAGCCTTGGGAGTAGCTGGAACTACAAATGCATGCCACCATGCCTGGCTAATTTTTGTATTTTTGGTAGAGACAAGGTTTTGCCGTGTTGGCCAGGCTGGTTTTGAACTCCTGACCTCAGGTGATCCACCAGCCTCAGCCTCCCAAAGTAGTGGGATCACAGCCGTGAGCCACCACGCCTGGCCTAAATACTTTTTTATTTATTGCCCTGCCTAGCTCCAAGAGCTGCACTACTGGTCAGTCTTCTGGGGACCACAGTTTTCCAAGGAAAAACAGTGACTCTAAGATATTCCATGCCTCAGGACAAAGCGAATATTCTGGTACTATGGATGGAACTGATGTTTAAAAGTTTCAAAAAAAAAAATTTTTCAGCAGAAAAAACTTAGAGATTACAGATATTGAACTAGGAATCACCCCTTAGTAATCCAAAGCACTTGTCATTTTCATCTGGTGAGGAAAGAAAGAAGTTTTGTCTTAGGGAAAGTATAATATTTTTCAAGAGGCAGAGACTCTGAGGGTTGGATAAACAAATGTCCACACAGCCTATATCTATTAGGTGTTGTGACATTTCTATGGGCTGCTGCAAACTGGGGAGATGAGGAGAGAGCCAAGCACAACTTTATTATCTTATCACCAAAAAGAGTCCCAGGCCAGGAGCGGTGGCTCACCCCTGTACTTAGTACTTTGGGAGGCCAAGGCGGTAGGATCACTTCAGCCCAGGAGTTTGAGACTAGCCTGAGCAACATAATAAGACCTTGTCTCTGAAAATAAATAAATAAAATTAGCTGGGCTTGGTGGCATGTGTCTCTAGTCCCAGCTACTTGAGAGGCTAAGGTGAGATAACTGCTTGAGCCCAGGAAGTTGAGGTTGCAGTGAGCTGAGATAGCATCACCGAACTCTAGCCTGAGAGTCAGAACATGATCCTGTATCAAAAAAAAAAAAAAAAAAAAAAAAAAAAAAAAAAACAAAGAAAGAAAAAAGAAAAAGAAAAAGAAAAGAGCCCCCAACACCCCAAAGGATTAAATTAGCTCTTTAGATCATGGTTTCTACAGAAGTTTGTAGAGAAGCTGTGTGGATGATGGGTAGTGGGCATTTCCAAGCAAATACACCCCATTGCTTCTAACGGAAACAGCAATAATAGGGGCAGGACAGAGTCAGCGATGAGGGGATTGGATTCTTCTATGTCTTTCCTGGACAGATCAACCCTGCAGGTCTCATATTCTGTTTTTGAAAAAGATAGTGTGGTTCTGAGATGCCAGGGGAAAGGGAACAGAAGAAGATAATGAATATGGCTTACAAGGATAAAAGAAGCATATTCACTTTGAATAAAACTTCAAGCTTCACCATCTCCAATGCCAACTCCAGTGACAGTCTTCAATATTATTGTACTGGCTTCAAGAAAGGTACTTTTGGTTTATGGATAGGAACTTCAAAAAATAATAAGATCCAAGTCAAAGGTAAGGGTTGCCTTCTGAAAGATAACACTGCTCAGGGGGAGGATGTACCAGGGGCGAGCAGGGTGAGTTCATGGAAGGCCCATGGGCCAGTGCGGGGTGGTGGAGGCATGTGGAGTGGCCTGTGTGTCCAACTGGCTGTTTCTTTGAGTCTTGTTGGCAAATGCTGTCACACAAAGTGCCTCTTACCAGAAACTCTGAACTCCATTAATCATTTGTGCTTAATTCCTCTCTCTAGAGCTGTTGTTGATAGTCAGCCCCTCCCATCCCACAGAGGGGAGCCCAGTGACCCTGACCTGTAAGATGTCCTCTCTACAGAGTTCAGATGCCCAGTTCCAGTTCTGCTTCTTTAGAGATGCCCAGGCCTTGGGCCCGGGCTGGAGCAGCTCCCCCAAGCTCCAGATCGCCAACATGTGGAAAGAAGACTCAGGGTCCTACTGGTGCGAGGCGCAGACAATGGCATCCAAAGTCTTGAGGAGCCGGAGATCCCAGATAAATGTGCACAGTGAGTGTCAGTGGGGTCAGTCTGCCAAGATAGGCTGAGAAGGGCCGTGTCAAGAGGCTAATCCTCACTGTTATGGGTTATATCTCTGCAAGAGTAGGAGCTGTTTGAAAGATATTCCTGAGTTTCTCTCATTATTAGGATCCTTAAAGGATCTTCCCTTATTCAGTCTGTTTCCATTCAGGCAAACAGAGAGTATTTAGGAAACCCTTACTGTGTGTCTTCACTGTGCTGGAGGGTGTGGGGGGAAGAGCTGCATAATGTTTGGTCCCTGACTACATGAAGTTGATGCTCAGCCAGCACTCTGAATGACTAGGGTTAAATATGTGATGCTGCATTGTGTAGGACTGGCTGTTGACTACAGAGAAGGGGGATAAAGGACTGAGGTACTCAGAGAAGGCTTTGCCAAAGGAATGTGTAGAATAGGTTACTGGAGCAGGGCTTATGGAAGGGCAGTTGGAGCTTGATTTCCAAAAAATAGAAAGAAAAGAGTGCTTTGTAATTCATCTTGTTATTCCACATCAGCGTTGACACTTCCAACATCCTCTGCCATTCTATCGTGCCATGAAGCAAATGTCTAATACTTCCAAAAGGCTGTGCTCTCCCACACTTGCTAAAAACTCTATACTGGTGAAACTGGACCACCACCAACACAATAATCATTGAGCAGTTTATACATGGCAGTCCCTATCCTAATGCTTAACAGATATTGTGTAATTGTGAACCCTCCAACTGCAGGAGATAACTGTCATTACCAGCAATCTTTTACATATGGGAAATTGTATCTCAGAGAAGTTGAGTAATTTGATCAAGCGCACACAGCAAGTAAAAGAGTTGGAACCACTCTTCAAACAAGGCAGTTCGATTTACAATTTGGACTTATAATCACTTTACTATACTATTGTGCCTTGAAAAAATGAAAGTTTGAGAGATTAGGGTAGTGGAAGTCACACTGTTCTAAGGAGAGAGCTGATGTTACACCTTCTATAGTAATACTATGGTGTCTTTCTTATCCTATCACCATCACCCAACCAATCAGCAGACCCCTCCCCCTCACCCAAATTAAGCTATATACGTCATTGACTTCACTCATGCTCTTTGCTTTCAGGACTGTCACATCTACTTACTGTCTTTGAAACTCTCCCTACTCAGGGTCTTCTTATGTTATCTTGTGTTCACACAGGGGTCCCTGTTGCTGATGTGAGCTTGGAGACTCAGCCCCCAGGAGGACAGGTGATGGAGGGAGACAGGCTGGTCCTCATCTGCTCAGTTGCTATGGGGACAGGAGACATCACCTTCCTTTGGTACAAAGGGGCTATAGGTTTAAACCTTCAGACAAAGACCCAGCGTTCACTGACAGCAGAGTATGAGATTCCTACAGCGAGGGAGAGTGATGCTGAGCAATATTACTGTGTCGCTGAAAATGGCTATGGTCCCAGACCCAGTGGGCTGGTGAGCATCACTGTCAGAAGTAAGTTCCACTACCCTCCATTCAACCAGCCAGTCACAAACTGGGCTCCACGTTTCCCTGGGGCAGACAAAGTTTCCCTGGGGCATGCTGAGGAAGTTCAATGGGGCTGAGCATCCGTGGGCAGGGATTATGGGTTTGCTGCATTGTCAGAGACTGTCTCTTACAGTCTACTATCTCCCTCAGTCCCAGTGTCTCGTCCTATCCTCATGCTCAGGGCTCCCAGGGCCCAGGCTGTGGTGGGGGATGTGCTGAAGCTTCACTGTGAGGTCCTGAGAGGCTCTCATCCGATCCTGTACTGGTTTTATCATGAGGATGTCGTCTTGGGGAGCAGCTCAGCCCCCTCTGGAGGAGGAGCCTCCTTCAACCTTTCCCTGACTGCAGAACATTCTGGAAACTACTCCTGTGAGGCCAACAATGGCCTGGGGGCCCAGCGCAGTGAGGAGGTGACACTCAACTTCACAGGTATAGCTCAGGCTATGGAACTGTGTTGGTCAATGTCTCCTTCCCAGCATCCTGGGAGAGTTTTGCTGGTTCCACTATGCTTCCGGGGGTGTGCTACCAATGGTGGGGCCTCTGTGTGAGGTGCTGTCATGAGTGATGTATCGGAGGGGCATGGAGAACTCAAGGTTGGGTGCCTCTCTTCTCTTTTCATAAATGTGATAAGCCACAAGTCCCCAGACAAATAAATAAATCCCCACTTGGAAGAGCAGACCTTGGGTACAACCCACACCCAAGATGTCTGCTCTCTAAGCCCCAAGCCCTTCCTCTGAGCAGATCATGCACAGGTCTCTCCCTCTAGTGCCTCCTGGGGCCAGAAGCAACCATCTTACTTCAAGAGTCATTGAAGGGCTCCTTGGCACCCTTGGTCCTGCCACTGTGGCCTTATTATTTTGCTACGGCCTCAAAAGAAAAATAGGTTAGTATTTAAACGAGAATGGCATTTTGTTACTGTGATCTTTGTTTTCACTGAAATTGTGACATGTATACCGCAAAAGATGTATATGCTGTTAACCACCTTGCCTGTGAATCTGCCAAAAACCCTAGCAGGTAGGAACAGTGCCTATTAACATAGTGTAACATTTTTGGTAAAGTTCTCCACCCCTCATGTGCTATCAATTGAGGTTCGAGTGATATTTTGTGCTTCTGTGATTTAACTTTTTTTTTTTTTTTTTTGAGACGGAGTCTGGCTCTGTCGCCCAGGCTGGAGTGCAGTGGCCGGATCTCCGCTCACTGCAAGCTCCACCTCCTGGGTTCACACCATTCTCCTGCCTCCGCCTCCGGAGTAGCTGGGACTACAGGCGCCCGCCACCTCGCCCAGCTAGTTTTTTGTATTTTTTTTAGTAGAGACGGGGTTTCACCGAGTTAGCCAGGATGGTCTCGATCTCCTGACCTCGTGATCTGCCCGTCTCGGCCTCCCAAAGTGCTGGGATTACAGGCTTGAGCCACCGCGTCCGGCCTGATTTAACTTTTATACAAAAATGTAATGATTTGGCCGGGGCAGTGGCTCACGCCTGTAATCCCAACACTTTGGGAGGCTGAGGTGGGCAGATCACGAGGTCAGGAGATCAAGACCATCCTGGCCAACATGGGGAAACCCTGTCTTTACTAAAAATACAAAAATTAGCTGGGTGTGGTGGTGCATGCCTGTAATCCCAGCTACTTGGGAGACTGAAGCAGAAGAATCACTTGAACCAGGCAGTTGGAGGTTGCAGTGAGCCGAGATCGCACACTGCACTCCAGCCTGGTGAAAGAGCAAGACTCTCTTTCAAACAAACAAACAAACAAACAAACAAACAAACAAATGTAACTATTTCAAATAATTTGCCACAGAAGAGAAATATGGTTAGCAGTTCCAGCTATCCTGACTATGTCCCAGTACTAAAGTCAGTGCATCAATTCTTAGTCACTTTCAAGTATTGTCACATGCTTTTTCTTCTCTCTGAAATGCACGTTCACACGTCCACATGTTCTACTTATTGCTGGAACTTTCTCAACTTTCCTCTGAAATGTCATTTTTTCCAAGAGGCTTCGCCTGGCCTGCACAGCCTGCAATTGTCCTCTCCTGTTATGAGTTCCAAGTTATTTAGATTCACATGTTATCGCAATTGGTAATTACATATTTATTTATATATTTAACCTTGGTCTCCTCTTCACTGAGGAAGTTGGAGACAAGGCAAGAGAGGACACTACGAGATTCTCATTTAAATTCCAAGCTTTTCTGACATCTTTGGGTACCTTACACCATCTATAGCATGGTTATGGCAGCACCTACCTCCAAGGACTTTTGTCACAGTAAGATTGGGTGGTGTGGTTGTAAAACAAAACCAAAACATGCAATAAATGTAAAAGTTTAGAGACTTGGGTCCCAGGTCCTAGATCTGGTACTAACTGGCTTTGGGAATCTCACTTAATTATTCAGGACTCGAGTTTCCGTTTGTGAAATGAAGGCTCTGGAAATGATTGCCAGGATGTCTGCTGGGCACACAGTGGCACCCGCAATGGGCATCTAAGCATGAGGCATATCCCTGTGCAGGGTGTATAAGAGCACTGACAGTGAGGGTTCTTCCATTTATGTGTATGCTCATTTGTTTGTTTTGCAGGAAGACATTCAACCAGGAATCCACTCAGGTGAGGCCTGTTTTCTCTATATGTGCCAATAATGCAGAAAAATCTATTTTGAAAATAGATTTAGATTTGTTCTCTCCTGAACTTTTTTTTCTGTTTTATTATACCCAGAACTCACTCCTGAGTTCTACTGGCAGCTTTGAAAAATTCATCGTCACTTCCCTTCTTTTAGATTTCATACATTAATGATTTTAAATCTTTTTGTTATTTTTCCTATTTATCCCTTTTAATACCACTGCAGAATATTAAAATCACATTGCAGCTGGGCACGGTGGCTCACACCTGTAATCCCAGTACTTTGGGAGGCTGAGGTGGGGGGATCACCTGAGCTCAGGACTCCAGACCACCTTGGGCAACATGGTGGAACCCCATCTGTACCAAAATACAAAAAATTAGCTGGGCGTGGTGGTGCATGCCTGTAGTCTTAGCTACTCAGGAAGCTGAGGCAAGAGAATCCCTTGAGTTTGAGAGGTGGAGGCTGCAGTGAGCCAAGATGGCACCACTGCACTTTAGCCTGGGTGACAGAGCAAGACTCTGTCTCATAAATAAACAAATAAAAATAAAACCACATAGCTTTCACCAGGATCATGCATTCATTCAATCAGTCAACCAATATTTGAGAATCTATAAGCCATTCCGTTGAGTGCTGAGAGGTGTGAAAATATAAAAAGCTCTTGAAAGTTTTAAAGTATTTTAGGGTAGGTAAGATACATGTATATTTCTGGAATGTAAGACAGACAGGAATAAACATACTGAACAGTTATTGGTGAAATTCTTTAGATGTTTAGAGGAGGAAAATATTTTTTAAAATACTCCCATCTAGAGATACCAATGTTTAGTTGTCTTTTTAATATAATGTATTATCATTTATGCCAACAATAAACAGATTTTTTTTTTTTTCAAATAAGAGTAGGACTCTTTCACTGGTAACCGCACAAGAAGGAGCATTTTCTTTTGCCCCTTCCTCAAGTTGCTTGTTCTGCCAAGCAAAGTGTTTTCGATCTGGAGTGAGTCAATATTTATTCATTTAATATTTAGGGAGCACTCATGATGCGAATGACACTGTTCTGGGAATGGGCAATACCACGCCTTACGCTCATGTGCTTGGTCTGCAGTGCCCCACAGCCTGTGCACAGGGCCATGGCTCGTGCCACACTGCGGTGCCTTCTAGCTGCTCATTTCCCCATAACTTAGTATTCTGCTCAGGACCATTTGTCATAGGCTTCTCTCCTTCAGTGTGATATCTGCATTATCTGGGATATAATTTCAGATAAGTAACATGTGTCTCTGTGTTTGCAGGAGCCTTCCCAGCCCTGTACCCCAAGAGTTCCCCTACCTCAACTCACCTACCCCAGGACAGCTACAGCCTATATATGAAAATGGTGAGCCTTTCCAAATGACCCAGGCCAAAGTTGGTACAGCAAGCTTGGGAAGGGACAATGGGATAACATCTGCTAGCCAGACCTGACTTTGCTGTGCCCCAGCCTCTACTGCAAACAAATGACTCATCTGTCTTCATGGCTGTGACAGGTGGAAGGTATGGAGTAATTTTAAAGACAGGAATCAGGGGCTGTGTCATGAAGTCTCCTTCCTTCTCTTGCAGTGAATGTTGTAAGTGGGCATGAGGTTTATTCGTTGGTGTACTATAACCAGCCAGAGCAGGAATCAGCAGCAGGTGAGAAACGGGGGAGTAAATTTGTCTCTGACTTTTGTCTTTCCTAGAACCAAGAGAACAATCAGTGGCTATGCATGGCAGACAACAGCATTCTTCAGAGCAGAAGGCTATGAGCATCACTGTGTATACTTAATGGCTGTCCCTGGGTCTGGAGCTACCTTGAGTAGAGCCCAGAGCTAATGCTAAGGTTCTTTCTTTCCTCTGGGGCTGGGCTCTCAAACTTCTTAAATTACAGTCACTTAGAAAGAGCAAAAATCCCATTATAGCCTACCTCTTTCCAACCTCCCAACACAATGGAGGTAAAAACATGTAGTTAACAATAAGGTGTCATTGTAAGGCCTACATTTTATGCCTCACTCCCCAGTCATGTGGCAGCATCAGAGGTGATGGCTTCTGCCTGCCCTCTTTGAGTAGCCTGACACACTCCTCATAACCTCAGCACAGCTGCCTAGCTGGTGCTCTTGTCCCATTCTACACATGGTTGGCCCAGAATAGCTGAGACGTATAAAGGCCATTCCTGGCATAGGGGCTCTACTTACCTTCCCACCCCCAGGGTGCCAATTTTCCTCTGGCTACTAAGGGAATCATACTTGTGATAAACAGGAAAGCAAGACAGAAAATATTAATGGAAATCAATTAATGGGAAATAGATGGGAGAGGAAGAAGCTTTTCTTAACACAAGTTTAATGAAGGACTTTAAATATACGTGGAATGTCATAGCACTTGCCTTTTCTCCGCAGCAGAAACCCTGCGGACACATATGGAGGACCAGGTAAGAGTCTCTATTGTTCTCTTCTCCATGTTCTTTCTTTCTTCTGGGGACTGCTTCTCAAACTTCTTAAATTATAGCTACTTAGAGCAAAAATCCCATGGTCTACCTCTTCTCTATCTCCCAGCGAAATTGAGGTAAAAACATGTAGTTACAACAATAAGGGGTCATTGTACAAGGAAATTTTGGAGGCTTACAAATTCACTTACTTTAGCAATGCACACATGAATGACTTTTAGTTAAACTAGGGTGCATACCTAGTCTCAAAATTCTATTTATTGGAAAATCTTTATCCTAAAATATTATTGAGCCATACATCCATCGCTTTGTATTATAAGGTTAACCAAACAATCTACAGCAACTAAATTAATATTGAACAAACCTAAGTTAATAGTAATTTGTGTCACTAAAAATTAGCATTTGGTAAACTTTGAATAATTCAAGATATCGCTGATACAAAAATACTTTCTTAAAACTGCAGAAATTCCAACTCTGTGCATGTGTGCACAAACAGTAGGTGCTTTGCAGTTTTGTCTAGTGTAGTATGGCAGCCAAATATCTCAGGACAAAATTCAGATCCTTGGTAAACTCCAGTGACATGCTAAATTTAATTTATGAACATAAAATTCTGACAACCTTGTAAAAGATGACAGCCCATGGGGCTGCCTAACAGTGGCCCATAAGAATGAGGAAAGGCATTGTGTGTTTGCATCAGTTTGCAGCTTATCAGGATCATCTCTGTAGTCCACCAGTGGGATACAGGCACTCTAAAAATGCTGGCCTTGGACCACAGTTTTTCAAGAGGCCCTGATTTTTGCATTATGTGATGAGCCATGATAAGATGCATCCAAGCTGACTAGGGAAGAGGACCAGTGGAGGCATATTCTGCTTGTCTTCCCTGTTCTAGTCCTAACCTTTGCTTCCAGGTTTCCTTAGACATCTATTCCAGGCTGAGGAAAGCAAACATTACAGATGTGGACTATGAAGATGCTATGTAAGGTTATGGAGGATTCTGCCCTTTGAAAACCATCCGTGACCCCAGGCCTCAGACCTGATATGTTCTTCAGAGATCCTGGGGCATTAGCTTTCCAGTATACTTCTTCTGGATGCTATTCTCCATGGCACTATTCCTTCATCTACTGATCTACTGTGAAGTGAAGTTGGCGCAGCCCTGAGGAAACTACCTAGGAGAACCAATAGACACAGGAGTGACAGGAACTTTGTTATCAGAACCAGATTCCTGCTGGCTCCTTTGAGAAAGGTCAACTTGTGCTCTTCTATTTACAAGAGAAAACAGGATGGAATAAAATAAATTAGGATCTTGGGATGGAGGGACAGTGAAGCTTAGAGCACATGAACTCAAGGTTAGTGATTCTGCAGGACTTCACAGAGAAAACTGTGACCATCATCATTCAGTCCAAGTGCTTTCTCTGCCCAGACAGCACAGAACTCCAGCCCTGCCACTTACATGGGTCATCGAGTTTCCACCTAAAATATGATTCTATTTATTTTGAGTCACTGTTACCAAATTAGAATTAAAACAAATTTACATAAAAAGTTATTGTGATTACACTTAATTTTAGTCACATATTCTGTATATATAGGCCAACCTATACCACATCCAAAATTATGTATCTACTACAGCCCCTAGAAGCTTTATGAATACAGTGTGTCTTCTTTTATTCACAAAATTTTTGAAATCGTGGTAATATGGTTTGAAGTCTGTATCTTATTTTTTCTTTTTTAAATTTGAGACAGGATCTCACTCTGTCACCCAGTTTGGAATGCAGTGGCACAATCTCGCCTCACTGCAACCTCTGCCTCTCAGGCTCAAGCAAACCTCACACCTCAGCCTCCTAAGTGGCTGGGACTACAGGCACATGCCACCAAACCTGACTGATTTTCGTCTTATGTACAGACCAGATTTCACCATTTTGCCCAGACTGGTCTCAAACTCCTGGGCTCAAGCAATGTATCTTAATTTTAAAACAACCAGACACTCATTCTTATGAATGAATAAACATTTGGAGGTATATAAAGTAAAAAGTTAAAGTTTTTCCTGTAAGTTAACACAAATGTTTACTATTGCTAAAAACTTTACAGGTAGCTCTCTAGATAGTTTTCTATTTTTGTGTACATACTTATACATGCATGTAAGTATATAAACATTTAGAAGTATACCTATCTAACAAACCATCATGAAATATTTTCAAATAGATCTATTATACTATTTTAAAAGTCTCTATAGTAGTGTGTTATATAGAAAAATCATAACTTTTTTCTTTTTTTATTGTAGTAAAGATACATAACATAAAATTGATCATTTTAACCATGTTTAGGTGTACAGTTCAGTGGCATTAAGTACTATCATAATATATTTTAATCCTTCTCACCACTGGTGGACATTAAGGAGGTTCCAAAAAAATTCATATTATAAAAACAAAGTTCAAACAAATGTCTTTGTACAAGCATATTATGCACTCCTGGTAGACTATCTGAAGGATAAATTTGTAAATCTAGTATTGCTAGATTATGCATATTAAATATTCTTGTTAAATAATCTTCAATGTCTCTAAGGTAAGGCTGTATCAATTTATATCTCCACCCATAACATCTGGGAAATCAGTTTGTGGGGTGTGTTCGTTAGTTCTCACATTGCTAACAAAGACATACCCAAGACTGGGCAATTTATAAAGGAAAGAGGTTTAATTGACACACAGTTCCAAATGGCTAGAGAGGCTTCTGGACACTTACAATCACGGCAGAAGAGGAAGCAAACATGTCCTTCTTCACATGGCAGCAGGAGAGAGAAAGAGTCCTGTGTTCAGCCTTTGCCCATTTTCTATGTCATTTGTGTTTTTCTTACAGTTTTTATAGGAACTATTTATTAAGGTATAATTTATGACAGTGAAATACACAGATTTTATGTGCATAGTTCCATCAATTTGACAAATGCATGCATTCAAGTAATCCAAACCCTTATCATGATTTAAAGTATTTTCATCACTCTAGAAAGTTCCCTCATACTCATGTCCAGTCTATTTATGCCACTCTGAAAACAACTACTGAACATTTTGCTTTTGACCATTTCTCCATTGTATGTGATGCCAATGTTTTTGTGCAATCTTTCACTTCACTTTTTGTTTACAGTGAATTTTAAAATATGGAAGGTTAGTTTTTGCACAGCTAAACTCAATTTTTTAAAATCTTGGCTTCTAAGTTTCCTATATTTCTGTCATCTTCTATCAGACCATGTTGCCATGTTATAAAACATTCTAATATTTTCTTATAATGCCTCCATAGTTTTATTATATATTCACTCAATACATTATGTGTATATGTGGTATGAGGTAAGAATCTAACTTTTACTGTTTTTATCTTTATGTATTTTTTTAATTTAAAATGAGGGGTAGGGATTTAACTTTTTTTCAAACACATAAATTGTTCACTACTGTTTATTTAAATAGTCTGTTCTTTTCCCTTTTATTATTATTCTATCTTATCTCACTTAAATTCAACCTAAGCCTGTTTTGGACTCCAACTAATACTACAGATCTTCCTACCACTCTTCCCCTTGCATAATTCACTTCAAGCACATTAGCCTCAGGTTTCCTCAAGCACATCAAATTCAGTCCCAGCTCAGAACTCTGTACTTTCTATTTCCGTGCTTTCATGTTCTTTCTCTTGATATCCTTGCTTTCTTATTTTCTTCATTTACATTTTCTGTTTTGATTTTCTGTTTCTGGTCCATGGACATTTTTATTTTCTTTTTATAAAACTAACACAGCTTTTTTACATTTTATATTTTGCCTGCCAGTGCCATGTGCCTGGAGCTCATGGAGGGCCTCAAAGGATGAAATTGGAGTATCATGTGATCAGGAGTTTGAACTTGTTTGTATTGTATGATCATCCCTTCTTTACCTTAATACTCACATTAAACATTATCTATGGCTTCTTACATTCCACTTCTTCTTAATCAATTTCTTTCTTTAAGAACTTAAACTTTCCCATCATTTCTGATAGGGTCTGTGAGTTTGTCCAAAAAGTCCAAAAGCAGAATTTAAGGTTAATAGCATAGCTTTGTGCACAACAGTTGTAATATTTTATTCTATGGTCTTCTAGCTTCTACTGCTTTCTTTGAGAAATCTATTTAATAGTTGTTTCTTTATAATTAATCTATCTTTTCTCTCCAGTTGCCTTTAAAACTTTTATATTTGATATTATGCAATTCCACTATGATTTATCTAAATGTGGATTTATTTTGCTAGAGATTAATAACTCAAGTTGAAGGTATCATGCCTTTTTTCAAGTTTAGAAAATATTTGGTTATTATCTCTTTATTATTATGCTGCTGCTGCATTGTTTGAATTCTCAGAAATTTATGTTAGAAGTTTCCTAGACTTCATTCTGTTCTCATGACTCTTAATTAGTCTTGCCAAATTTTCATTTCATTATGACTCATTGCATTTTAGGTAATTTCTTAATCTCTATCTTCCAGTTTGCTAGTTCTTTCTTCAACTGTTTGTCTATTTTATTGTTTAACCTATTTATTTTCTATTTCAATGATTACATTTTTTGAGATTTTATTAGCAAAATGGTTAAAAGCATGGTTTCAGAAGATTGTCTGGATTTACATTTTGCCTCCATTATTTACTAGCTCTCCAGTTTTGGTTAAATTAATTAACCTTTTGTGCTTCTTGATGTGCAAAATTGAAATAACAATTGTATATAAATAAATACAGTGTTGTTTTGGTAATTCAGTAAAATTATTTGTGTAAAATGCTTAAGACAGTGCCTGAAATGACATTGAGTCCTCAAAAAATAAATTATTATCATTATTATTCCTTCACAGAGTTTTTTTGTTATTTGTTGTGTTTTACTATTATTGGCTTAACACTTGATTTTATGATTTTTAACAAGCTTCAAGTTTAAATACACTGTAATTCTCAGATAAATCTACTACTTGAAGTTTTAGACCTTTAATCCTGAGTTTATCACATATTTTGTTTAATTCATATTTATTTATTTAATATATTTATATTTATTATAATATTTTTAGAGACAGAATCTCACTCTATCACCCAGGCTGTAGCACAGTGGCGTGATCATAGTTTGCTGCAACCTCAAACTCCTGGACTCAAGCAATCCTCCCACCTCAACCCCCCAAGTAACTGGAACTAGTGGTGCACCGCCATGCCCAGCTAAGTTTTAATTTTCTTTTTCTAGACATGGGGTCTCACTATGTTGCCCAGACTGGTCTTGAACTCTAGCCTCTACTAATCTTTCTTCCTCTCACATATTTTAAACCTTGTTTATGGTGGTTGGATAGATTTTGTGATTTTACATTGAGAAGTGTCCTGTACAATGTGGGGATTCCATGTGGCCTGGGTTCTTTTTTTTTTTTTTTTTTTTTTGCATGTGTGTGAAGGCTGTTATGGTATTATTGGCAAATAAACATTGTATATATTTATGGTACACAATGTGATGTTTTGATGTATGTATACATTGTGAAATGATTAGATTTGGCTAATTAATATATACATCACCTTGCATACTTACCATTTTTTATAGTGAGAACATTTACAAGGCAATCTTTTAGCAGTCTTCAAATATAGAATACATTACTATTAACTATAACACCATGCTGTATAATAGATCTCCAAAACTTTCTAACTGAAATGTTACATCCTTTGTCCAATAACTCCCTATTGCCCCTCAATCCCTGGCAACCACCATTATACTCTTTGCTTCTATGAATTGGCTATTGTGGTCCTTCCAATCTCTTTTTGTTCCACTGGGGAAGTCATGGCTAAGAGGCTCTCTTTTTTGCCAGGTTCATCTTGAGGGCATGCTTGCAATGGTAGTGGCACCACTGTCTGATGTATAGTGTCCATGGAAAAAAGGCACAGATTTGGGATCTGAAGCATGGTCACATGTGGAGGAACCATGGCGTGAGTCTGGCGTAGTGGCTTAGGGCACAGGCATCCTCATTGCTGCACTGATAATGGTGTGCAAGGTAGCATGCAGCAGCATCTTCTCCTTGGGAGTCTGCAGCAGGGATGGCTGTTGGTTGCCTTAGTGGTGAAAGATGCCCATGTTTTCTGCAGAGCCGGCCACCTACTGCCTGGCTGATCTGAATAGCTCCCACCCGTCTTTGTTTCTAGCCATCTCCAGATGTCTCAGGTACACCATTCTCCCCAGAAATTATTTCTGTGTAATCATTCTTCTTTTTTTCTTTTTAAATCTAATGTGTTGCTGTAAATTCTTAAATGGACCCTAGAGCCCTCTTAAGGCTATTATCTTTCATAGATAACTATCTTTTTTTGTGTGAGAGGGAGGATGAAGCCTAATATCTTCTAGTTTGCCATCTTGCTGGTATCACTGTGGCCTGGGCTTCTGCTGTGTCCTTCAAAATCCATTTTGCATTTGTTTTGCCAAGCCGTGGAAATTTCACTGGCCTAGGAACAATTTTTATGGTAACTCCTTCTTTGGCCTTTCCCAGAGCACACACATTAATGTGGCATGGTCCTGGGCTTTAGTTATTTCAGGGGAAATTTTATGTTTTTCCCAGAACTCATACAAAGACAAACTTGCTAATCATCTCTCTGTGCTGATGGGTGGATTTTTCCCCCCGACCCACCATTCATTTATTAAAAGGTGGCCTTTTGAGGGTCTACACTTTATGCAGGTGTTTTAGTTTCAAGTTTCTTCCTCTTGAGGCCTTAAGATTTTGTTTCCTAGTTCCACATGGACTTTAAACACTAAGCCCATAAAAAGTATCTAGTGTTGGCTGGGCGTGGTGGCTCACACCTGTAATCCCACACTTTGGGAGGCCGAGGCTGGTGGATCACTTGAGATCAGGGGTTCTAGACAAGCCTGGCCAACATGATGCAACCCCATCTGTACTAAAACACAAAAATTAGCCGGGCGTAGTGGCGGGCGCCTGTAATCCCAGCTACGTGGGAGACTGAGGCAGGAGAATCGCTTGAACCTGGGAGGCAGAGATTGCAGTGGGCTGAGATTGCCTCCACTGCACTCCAGCCTGGGTGACAGAGCAAGAGTCCATCAAAAAGAAAAAATAAAAAAAAGTAGCTACTGTTTAATTTCCTCCCTTACTTCTTCCAGGGGAACAGTAATGCCAATTTACATGTTTAACACTCTGCTTTCACTTCCTCATTTATCTACAACGGGGGAATTTCTCTTCTTTCTTACATATATAGTTATGTATTTAAATAATGTGTAATATTTATTCATCACTTACAAGCATTTAAGTGGGAGAATTCAAAGTGGGAGAATTTTCAGTTGTTTTAGTCTACCCAAACCTGCCAGAACTAGTATTCTCCACTTCTTGTTTTCCCAGTGGTGGTGAATTTTATTTTGATTTTTAAATTTTTTCATCTAAGGGGATTTTGAAAGTAAGAAAATTTAAATACCAGTGCTTAGTTTGCCATTTTGGATCATATCTTCCATTATCAGTAACTGATGATCCAATTGGCTGGAGTCAGAGACTTTCTGAAAATACTGATGATCCTTAATTTTCTCTGTATTTGTGGAGAGCTATTATTCTATAATCATCTTTCCCTTGCAACAAAAGCCTTTTTCTTTCTCCCAATACTGTATCCACCAATACCACAATTACATCTTTAAACCATTTTTCTTTATAGTTTCCTATGTATCTGATGCCAGATAAAAGTGAAAAATTTAATTAATTGAGAAGCACTGGAAGAAAATCCTATTTTTAGTTATGCACAGACACTGAAATTGTTAGAAGTTAGCTCTAGAACTGATCCCACCCTTTGCCTTATCCTTGTCTCAGTTCTGGGTTCCTTCATCAGTGGGCCATTTATAGGTTTGCCGTATACCTTCTTATGACTAGTTTTCCTGGACAGATCAATAATGGTGGTTTCTTGCCACAAGGTGTGTAAGTTTCCTGTAAGACACAGACAAATCTGCCACTATGGCACTGAGGAAATGACAGTGCTAAATTTGGGTGAGATGGTTAAAGAGAGAAGAAAGAAGAAAGGAGACTAAAGCTGAGACAAAATATGAGGAAGCAGCTCATCTGGAAGATCCCTGCAAAATTTATATAATGAGATTGCAATGAGCTTGGTCACAGGAAGTGTGGGATAGCTTCTAAGAGGAATCTTGGGGATAAAGGATTATGAGGGAAAAAAATAAGACTTCAATCCAGAGAAGCAGAGCAGGCTGCCATAAATAAAATTGAAGCAGATTTGTAACTCAGTAAAAACAAAGTCCAGGAACCTAGATATCTTTCTGGATTCTGGTTCCTCTCTTACACCCCACAACTAATCAGTCACAAAGCTCTGCAGATTTTGAGTCTGGCAAAATTTATCTCCTCCTCTTCGTCAGAACCACCTTAGTTCAAACCTTCGTCTTTTCTATCCTGGACAGTATCAGTGGCCACACATCTCTTCTATTGATCTCTATCTTTATTCCCTCTAGTCCACATACACCCTGCTGTCCCAATTCAAAATGATAATGTTCTGATCATGGTTGAAATGCCACCATTAGTCTTGAAATATTTAGGAGTTTATGGGTGCTACTCACCTTATGTCTCTTCTCCAGGTTTGGAACTAAGTTGACAAATAAAGTCAGATTGGAGACAAAATATCAGCTTTAATAATGACCATACTAGACTAGATCATGTGACTTCTATTTGAGCCAAATGGAGATTTTCTCTACTTTTCTATCAATAGGCTTTGGGACTTACTGTTAGGAGAGTTGTGTTCAGACAGGAGAGGACCCTGGCTTCTGTGACAACTCATTGAGATAATTACACATAAGGAAATGAGCAGGAAGAGATTATTTTCTATTTGAGAACAAGTGAAGAGAGAGAACGAGGTCATGAGCTGACATCTTCAACCCAACTCACCAATCAGATGAGCCTCTTCTCCCATGCAGAGGAACAAATAGTAGGATAAAGGGACAATGGTAAAAGGACCAAAAGAGTTTTATCTAATGGTATTCTTTCCTGGGAATGGAGTTGGGTGTCTCTTCCACCCTATGAAAATATAAAGGTTTTCCCACCTTTCCACCTTTGGGCCTTACCTCTTGTGATGCTCCTCCTCATAGCTTTGGATCTGCCATTCTAAAGTGCTTGTGGATATCTGAGCAGCCTGAATGGGTCCCTGACCTCTTACGGTGCTCCTGATGCTTTCTAGGCCTGGAACTTCTACATCTTCCTAAGTCTTATTTGCTTGATTAAAATCTGCCTATCTCTCAATATTCATTTCTTCTGGAAGCCTTTACTCCTTAATCTCCACTGTGTCCATTCACATACTGTACAGAGCTCCACCACAGCAGTGGGGCACAAGTATGTTTACCCTTTTCTGTTAGTCTTCTGATGCTAGAATGCAATTTCCATAAGGGTAGGGACCATATCTTTTTATCTGGGTATGTCTAGTGCCAAGTATATTGCCCATCAAGTAGAGGACATTGAATAAAACTCAACTGAGTAACTGAATGCATGGCTTCATGCATGCATGAATGAATGACCGAATGAATAATGATTCTGCTTGGGAATCATATCTTTATGAACTGTGAAAAAGTTATTAGCAGAGTCTGTTAGAAGAGTGAGCAAAAAACAAAAAACAAAAACATGGTAAAACAAGACAGAAAGCCATCAGTGTAATCTGGATCTTGGTTCTTGCTTTCTTCTTCTACTACAACATAACTGATCCTCACCAGTCTGCCAGAAAGACACCCACAGGAAGCTGCTGTGGGTGATTCTACTAAGGGTTGGTGTAGTTGACGATCCATGGTTCACAGCTCCCCTTGGTCATTGGCCTTCTTGTCTGAAAAGTCATAACCCATCCACCTTCTGGAAAACCCACACATTTACAATTAAAACAGAAAGTAGAAAGCTGTGAACTGAATTTGACCTCTAGGCATCCTTCCCCACCTGCTGTTCTCAGAGACCCCAGGCCACTTGCTAGGAGGTATTTTCACACATGGAGAGAACGCTGCTCCCCACCACAGATATTGCTCTGATGTCTTCTATGAGCCTCCCTAAGTCTTCCTGTGTCTCTGCCTCCCTTCAGACACCAAGGCTGGGTTCCCCTCCACTTCCACTGTAGGAATAGTAATACCTTCTTTAGTAAGGATTTACCATAGCTTCTATTGCTACTAAAGGAACTGATAATCTTCATGAAGGAGAAAAAAATTGAACTTTGTTAAACTCCAGTCCCCTAGAGATACACTATCTAAAACTTCAACTTATTCTTGTCTTCTCTGTTTCTCTGGGATATCATTATCTTCATATCTTCCATGAAGGTAATGACTACTAGCTTCCAAGCATTTAAACAGTCTGAATTATCTTTCATGCTATTTGCTCTATGCAGAGCCCTCGTGGACTTCTAGAAATAATAAATTTCATTGTAAAAAATCTTCTGGGCAGAAGGGCCTGGCTCTGTCTAAATTACATTGGAGAGTGTCTGCGTGGACAATATTTGGTCTAGCCAGTTCTGTCGCAGAAGTTCTTCAACAATCAATATCACCTCCATAGAACTCAGAAAGTATCTAGTTACTATCTTGGACAGGAAATTATTAGGGAAAGCCCCACTCAGCAAAGATATATCATGCTGCTCAAGGTAATTATAGTAATTATTAAAACTGCTACTACCACTGCTGCCATAACAATGATGATGACCATGACTATGACTACTTCTACTGCCATTTATGGAGCAATTACTATGATAAGTAATTCACATATATTATGATATTTAATTCTCTCATAGTGATCTGGGAACCCCAAGCTCAAAAGATGTTATCTAGGGATCTTGGAAGTTAACCTGTTTCATTTTTTATTTTCCCACTCTAACTGTCCTAGTAATCAAATTCATCAAGTAAGAGGTGTGGTTTGTTTTATTCTGACATATTTTTTGAAGGCTCCGTTTGTCTCTGTCTCAGTTCTGGCATGCCCCAACTAGGCACTGTACTTTGTATTTCATTCAGGACGCTGAACATGGTTCACAGAGATGACTGTTGCTCTGCGTCTGGCAGAATAGGCTTCAATATGTTACCACCTGTGGAATCTCCATGTTAAGGGTTTACCTGGTTGATCAAGAGGCATTTATATGTATGTCTAATGCTGCTTCTTTCTGATACCCGTGACTCCCTCCTGTTGGTGGTAAAATATCTTTGCACAAAAAGTATTGTTATCTCTCACTTTGATCAAACCTCCAAACACATAATTTTATTTCTGCCACTATTGCCTTAATTTTTAAGTTACTTTCCCCTGCCCCCGCCTCCCCCGCCACCCAAATGTCTATTAAGCCTCTTAATCTCTGGTCACAGTGCCAACTATGCATTCAAGTTTAACTGTGCTTCTGGGATATGCCTATTCACATGTAAATTACTGCGATCTGTCAAATACAGAGTAGCACCCACATGAAACATGTTAACCATCTTAGAGGATATATTGCCACCTCTGTGGCCCACCCACCTCATTATTGCTGCTTTCCACCTGCAACTTTTATACCAACTGTGAGTTTTACCTCATACCATTTGGCAATACCTTAAGAAATATTGATTCTTAACTGAAGAGGCCACATTTCCATAGAGGTATATAGGAATCAGTGAAGGGATGTGGATATTTTGAAAAATCTCCTTGATGTCTATGAAAACTTGTACCTACCACCAATCCACCACCATCCTTTTCATGATCCTGTCTGTACTCCTTTCCTTAATTCCCTCCCAACCACAAAATTTCTATAGCTTCCAGATTGGTCAGAATGGGAAGGAATTATAGGCCACCTAGAAACCCATTCAGTAGGCAAGACCTGATGATAAGATCAGCGACTAGCTTTGGTCCTGGGAAAGAGCAACTTGCACTTTCAAACACATGCAAACCATTTGCCTATGCAGAAAGTTAAAGTAGTATTTTTTTCAACACTTTAAGAAGAGAGAGGCCATAAAACCTAGTTTTTTATGAATCTTTAAAAAGTACATAAATAGCATATGTTTATTGTAAGAATACTAGAACACACAGATAAGCAAAATGAGGAAAGTAAAAATCAGCTTTAATTAGATTTTTTAAATTTAATTACAGTAACTCTGTGGTGCTAATTGTCTCAGACACTTTTTATTGGAGAGCGGGGGATGATGTGCAGCAGATAAAGTGTACTCTGCAGTCACTTTTTCCTTTTTTCTTTTTCTTTTTCTTTCTTTCTTTTTTTTTTTTTTTTGAGACAGAGTCTTGCTCTGTTGCCCAGGCTGAAGTGTAGTGGTGCGATCCTCGCTCACTGCAAGCTCTGCCTCCCGGGTTCACGCCATTCTCCTACCTCAGCCTCCCGAGTAGCTGGGACGACAGGTGCCCGCCACCACGTCTGGCTAATTTTTTGTATTTTTAGTAGAGGCAGGATTTCACCGTGTTAGCCAGGATGATCTTGATCTCCTGACCTCGTGATCCACCCGCCTCAGCCTCTCAAAGTGCTGGGATTACAGGTGTGAGCCACCGCACCCGGCCCACTTTTTTTGGTAATCATATATCCTAGACATCTTGCTATTAAATATTATTCCACAGAATTATTTTAACAGCTGTTTGGTTCTCCACAGTATTTTGACATGTAACTTATTTTTAACATACATCTCTCCTTGTGAGATATTTTTAGTATTTTCTTTTAACATTATTATAAGCAAGGCTTTAATGACCATCATTACTTTGAGAAATGCTAATATAAATATTAGCATTTCTCAAATATTAGCATTTCTCAAAGTAAAACTATGATAATATAAAATGTTAAATATTCAATTGTTAACAATTCGATGTTAAGTATTCAGATAAATGTTAAGTACCTGAACAGGTAACACTGAGTCTATGAATATTTTCAGTCAGTCCCTTATTTATAAGCACCTGTGATTCTGTGGTTTAGAGTTTCATCCTGCATAAGGTTCATTTATGAGACAACATCCACTAGGACTACATCTGATCAAAGTGAGCGTGATAATAGGTGTTGACGTAACACATGCTTTGCTTTGTGTGAGATAACTATATTAGGATCAGCCTGGGGTACAAAAAGCAATGCAGTTTAGAAATAGGCAATATTTTGATTACAGATTAGAAAGATAGCAATGTTTTCAGCAATATAGTGCAAGTGTTTTGAAGTTTAGTAAAATCTCATTCTAGAAAGTCAGCGATTGACTAAGAAAAAGTTCACTTAAGAAATATGAGCTATTGAAACAATGGTCTTATTATTTTAAGAACATTGAGAAGCAATATACCAAGATAATAGAGTACAATGTTTAAGAGCCAGACTGTGGGACTGGGCTGCCTGGGTTTGAATCCCAGATCTGTTACTACTAGAAATTGACTATGCTGATCTCGGTCATTTCACTTGCTGCTGTGGTCTGAATGTTTGTGTCCTGGCAAAATTCTTATGTTGATACTTAATCCTCAATGCAATAGTAATAAAACGTATCCACCTTTTATTACATGACCCTTTAGGGGTCATGAGGGTGGAACTCTTACGAAAGGGATTAGTGTCCTTGTAAAAGAGACTTGAGGGAGCTTGTTCGCCCCTTCCATCATGTGAAGACACATAGAAGTCACCATCTATGAGAAACAGGCCCTCATCAGACACTGAATCTACTGGTGCCTTGATCTTAAACCTCCCAGCCTCTTGAACTATGAGTGATAAACTTATGTTGTTTATAAATTACTCAGTCTAAGGTATTCTTTAGAGCAGCCCCAATGGACTAAGACACTTACTTTTACTAATGCCTCAATTTCCTCAATCATGTGAAACGGGATAGTGCCAACTTCAGTAACTTGCTGAAGGTAATAAAAACTTTGTAAGCACGAGGCACTTAGAATTGTGTCTGACTCATTACAACCCATATGTAAATGCCAGGTATTATCATGAGTGTCAAGATACAAAATTTCTCTGGCATTGAGAGGATCAGCTACAATTGTTTTAGCCCTTCCAGGACAAAGAAAATGGTTAAACATTGTGGCACTATTCTACTTCCTTTTTTGCTAATTATACAAAACCTGTTCTGAAAAGCACATTTCATCGCCTGCTCAGAGGCTCCAGTTGGCGGCGAAGAGTACATCTCCTTTCAAATAGCTGGATTAGGTCCTCATGCTGCTGTGGTCATTGCTGGTCATCTTTGGTGAGTTCGATAATTTGACTGAGAAGTGAGGTGGCAACAGAATGAGGTCTACTGCTCCCGAAAGGTCGGAGGTTTTATCAGAGCCCAGGGACTGGTGGGGATGCTCAGGTTCTGCCTGCAGCTTGGGCTTCAGAGGCAGATGCAAAGAAGCAGGCTGAGGACAGTGAAATTGCAGTACATCCATTAAGCGTTAAGCACAATGCTTAATGTTCAAGGTGGACCACTTTACCATTTGCTGGTCATGAATGGCTATTTTGATATCTTAGATCTCATTGAGTAATATAATATTCTCATAGTAAAATGTTCATAATATTAGCATTTAGCACTGCCCTTCTCCTCCATAAACACCGATTATTCAATTGTTATATGTAAGATTTGGGTTCAGCAGATGCATTGAGACCCCTTGCTAATATTCCTCTGTTTAATCGTGGACGACGAGGGAGATGACAGCTGCTGCTAGAAAGTAAGATTCCTGGCTGGGTGCGGAGGCTCATACCTGTAATCCAAGCATTTTGGGAGGCCAAAGCAGGTGGATCACCTGAGATCAGGAGTTCGAGACCACCCTGGCCATCATGGTGAAACCTCATCTCTACTAGAAATACAAAAATTAGTTGGATGTGGTGGCAGGCACCAGTAATTCCAGCTACTTGGGAAGCTGAGGCAGGAGAATTGCTTGAACCTGGGAGGTGGAGGTTGTGGTGAGCCAAGATTGTGCCATTGTACTCCAGCCTGGGTGAGAAAGTAAATAAGATTCCTTTCTCTATGCTGTGTAAGCACTAAATAAATATTTGTTATTGGAATAAAAGGGCTCTAACATGAAATATGACCATAGGAAAGAGACTGATTTATTGATTTCTTTTTTTGTTTGTTTGTTTTTTGTTTTTTTTTTTTTTGAGACGGAGTCTTGCTCTGTCGCCCAGGCTGGAATGCAGAGTACAATGGCCGGATCTCAGCTCACTGCAAGCTCCGCCTCCCGGGTTCACGCCATTCTCCTGCCTCAGCCTCCCGGGTAGCTGGGACTACAGGCGCTCGCCACCTCGCCCGGCTAGTTTTTTGTATTTTTAGTAGAGACGGGGTTTCACCGTGTTAGCCAGGATGGTCTCGATCTCCTGACCTCGTGATCCACCCGTCTCGGCCTCCCAAAGTGCTGGGATTACAGGCTTGAGCCACAGCGCCCGGCCTGATTTATTGATTTCTTGGAACTCTCACAGTGTATGTTTCCTGATGAGCCCTTTGTGATCATGTTGTCATGTCTATCTACTACTTGAAAAGTCTGAATGTGAGACAGAGTGGTGGGGATGGTGGAAGGAAAATGAAATCAAGGAGAGTCACTAAATATCCAACGTGTGTATTCTCGACAATCCCTTTAGTCAAGCATTGGGTTTGCAACTTGCCTTGTGACTACAATTAATGAGTTAGATGTGTGCTCAAAGGAGATTGAATTATTAGTAATGAGAGATCAGGGAAATAGAAAAGAAAGGAAAAATGGAAAGAAGTTTTTGAGCAATTTACCACAGTAATGTAAGTTTATAAATTATGAGGGCAAGTGCTGTGTGCTAATCTCTGGCTTTTGATCTCCTCACAGCTGCAGTCACTGAACAGGCAGGTAAGTCCTCCTTGTCTTTGTTGTTCTTGGTCTCTGGCATATCAGTCACCCAGCTACCCCAGGATTCTATAGAGGTGGCTCTGGAAAGCCTGTGAAGATGTCCTAATATTACTGCCTTCTAGGCTGACATATTCTGAGGTCACGCAACCTGTTTCCAACACCATTTGCATGTCTAAGTGACCAGGTACCACCTAGCCTTCTCAAAACCCTGTATGCTTACCTCTTCTTTAAAAGCCTGGTTTTAAGAAGGCAGTAACATCTGAAAGAAAGCATGCAGATTGAAGAGAAGAACAATTTGGAGAGAACTGCTTTCCTGCCCATAGGACCATAATACCTCATTATTGTCTGGCTAAATGCTGAATGTTTTCACAGCTCTTAAAACAGTTATTTATAGAGGAATATGTCAGAACTACAAACTTCTGCAGGGTCAGAATAAACATGTGTCCTCATTGCTTCTCTAGCTCTAGCTCAGGAGTCAGCAAGCTTTTCCTGTAAAAGGCAAGAGAGTAAATAAGCTAAGCTTTTCAGGTGTGTGCCATAATTACTCAATGCCATTGCTGTGGTAGCAGGAAATCAACTATAGACCATATGTAAATGAATGAGGATGTCAGTGTTCCAATAACATTTTATTTACCAAAACAGTGTTGGCCAGCTCACAGGCCATAATTTGCCAACCCCTGCTCTAGAATTAGTATTTAGTTTTGATTTTTAAAAAATACATGTATTACTGTTCTAATCATAAAGAATGAAATAAAGATAATTTTATTTCACTCTTTCTGAGTTAAATCTGTGCTCAGTGAAGAAAGTCAATGGGAAAAATATTCTATTCTATATACAGAATCTTCACATGAGCCAAGACAAAATCTAAAGGAAGGGAGAATTGTTCCCTTGCTCATTGAATGCTGGCTACCAAGTGGAAGGGGCTTTTTTGGCTCTAAGGAACAGTGTGGGGAAAAGCAGATCCCAGTCTCACCTTGAATGGAACAAGAGTGTCCAGGGAGACATTCAAGGGTCCTACCTGGAGCTTGCTCAGGAGAAAGTTTGGTCTCTTGCATTCATTCAGTCCCACATACGGTCCCAGAGTCCCACCCTGTGATACCCATCCATCCACTATCTGTCTGGATGGAAATTAGAGGAAACCTTTATCAATACTCAGGAGGTTTCTGACCATTAGTGGAATCATGCCAAGGCAGCAGGCTCCCTGAAGTGAATCACCTACAACCGTTCAGAGAACAGGGCAACAGCCACTTCATTCTCTTTCCTTTCCTTTAGCAAGAGTTTTTCAGAAAACTGAGATGTTCTTCAGAAGTTTGAGATCTTTTCTTTTTAAAGAGAGTAAGAGAGAACTTAGTTCAGCATGATGTACTGGAAAGAGCAGGACTTACATAGCCAGAAAGACCAAACTGAAATCATGGCTTTGCTACGTACCTGCTATGCAGGCTGGGGCAGTCACTTGGCCTCTGAACCCCAGTCTTGTCTCTAGGGAAAAGTTGCTGGTCTGTTGAGAAATACACTCCCTTCCAAGGTTTGAAAATGCTATTCAGCAGAGCAGCTGAAAAGGTCTTTCTGTCCCCATCCATTGCCTCAACACAGTCTTCTATCCCATTTCCTCTTTTCAGCCCCACCTATACACTGCACTTACTACCTGCAACCTTGCCCTTGCATGCAAAGCTCTGAGAAATACCATTTGCTTTTTGTTTTTGCTGTTGCTCTGGTAAAGATATTTTTCACGAAATTCTTGTGAAAAAACTCTTCAATCCTGTACATCTTGCTCTGAGTTAAATCTTTGTGCTCCAATTTACTTGCTCTACAGAGAACTTCTCTGTTCTCCCAGCCCCCTACCATTGTCCCTACACTGCAGTTCTCCTCTGTACTCTCTGGGCGTCAGCATGATTCTATTGGGCACCTCTGTAGGTAGAGCCACTCTCAGCCAGTTGCTGGAGGATTTGGAACTCCCTGAGGATGAACAAGTCAGCTTTGAGACTTGTTGCCCTCCCCTTCTAGGGCCTCTGACTCCTTGCACTCTGCTAATGGTGCACACAGATTAGAACTCTTGAGGTTGCACCACAATGACAGCCAGTGTAGAGCCAGCACTCTTCTGCTGAGGCCTCCAAACTGCCAGGTGGTTGGCATCGGAGCAGTCACAGTCATGCTAGAAGCAAGTGGATACAAACTCTCACACAAACCCTATTCTGACTCTTTGGGGTTCCCTGATATGAAACTATGGACCAACTTATGTCTACCCCATAGGTAGGACATCACTGTCAGGGGGTTTGACTTCAAGTCACCTTCATTTATTCAGTATCCCCAAGTCCACCCCATCTCACAGACCTGAAACCCATTATTTTGGTTGCTCTTGAAGTGCAGTTATGATGTCCTCTTATTCCTCCTCAGCCATCATTAGCTTCTGCAACAAAGACATCCCCCCTACGGTTGTGAAGATTTGTGGCTCACTGAGTGGTCCATAAATGCCAGCACCATTATGTGCTTCTCTCACAGAATCCTTAAGGCAGCCCGATGAGAGGCAAATGCTCTTTGTTGTTCCATCTCTTAGATGAGAAACTGTAACTGAACACAGGTCCAGCTGCTCACTACTTGCAAAGTCCAATGAATAAGAGAGAGATCTGGTAGAAAGAAAGTGACTTTTTAATTCCAAAACTTAGCTGAGGGGAAGTAGTACAGGCTTCTGCCTTGAGGGTACCACTTCTACTTCTGGGGCAGAAGGCAAGGGCTTTTAAAGGGGGACTTGGTGTGAACAGCATGCAGGGGAGGGAGCGGGGTGGTGCCAGTCTATGTGACTTGCTTTGGATGTCATCTGTCAAGTGATTTGGCTGGCATCAGTGTGGGCAGAACTAGGTTGCAAATTGAGGCAAGCTTCTAGTGGGAGAGAGTTCTAGAGGCACCTGTTTCGAGTTTCTGTCTCTGGAACCTCTGAAGTAAACACATAGCTAGATACGCTTTCAGTGCAAGGAGTGGATGATGGAGAGAAGGTAAAAATTATAATTGCATGAAAAAGGTAAAAATACTTCTTTTTTTTTTCTTAGAAAAATAGGATACTTGGTTACAAAACCAAGGTCCAAAGAATAAAGTGCTTTGTCCAGTATCACACAGCCAATGATAGTAGACTTGGATTCAAAACAGTGTGATCTGGCTCTTCACCATTAGGTTAAACATGAGAACTGAAATCGATCAGTATCTCCTGGTGGTGATGTGACTCTTTTTGGCTGCATCTTCACTTCCAGGCCTCCGAGCTTTAGCTTCTCTCCCCAGCGGATTCCTCTCGGAGCTGCAAGTCGGCTCACCCTGCTGCTCCCACTTGCTGGTCTGCCATTATGGACTCAGGATCATCCGCTCCTCACTGCTCTCCATCCTCTGGCTTGCTCTTGGGGCAGTCTGCCTCTTACCAAGCAGTTTGAGGATATGAATAATTCCTGACGACCAACTCAAAGTCTCACTTTGTCAGTGGCAGCCAGAGCCAGTGAGGCTGCCTGTCATGCCCTTTTCAGCAGCGTCACTAATCATGACTCCTCTTCCTATCCCCAGAGGTGTTCTCTACAGGAATATTTCCTGTTTGTGGAGGAAGACTGTACCAGTGGTTTAAAAGTTGGCTTGACTCCAAGTCCCACGGTGGAGTTTCCATGAGATCTAGTTTCCATTTGCAAAGGAGGGCACAAGTCTTGAATTAAGTTAATTGTTTCTCCAACCCACCTTTTCTGCCGTTCTAATTATACACACACACACACACACACACACACACAAAATCAGATTGCTCCCCAACGTCCAACAGGTAATTCTGGTTCTGTTGAAATAGCCAGTAGCAAACCATACATTTTGCCAAAAATTACACTTCCAAATGCCACAGATTTCCTGTGGCTTTTTGGCTGTAGCTCTGCAGTAGTATTTTATGAATCATCACATCTCTTATGTTATTGACTTCTGCTTCCTTCTACTACACATCTGACAGTCATGATACAATTGAATAGTGATAAGGAAGATTTTTATTTGAGATATAACTTAATTCCTTACTTTGTGGCCAGAATCCTCTACTACAATCATAAAATATCACGAAGATGTCATAGACACAAAACATAGTCTGGTACCATAAATAAGTGAAGCGACAGGGTCAAAATTAGAGAACCTGTGATCAATCTAAGGAAAGCAACCTCTGGGGAGGACATTTGTCTTTGGCAATAGCTTTTTTCTTTATATGATCCTTCTCTAGGAACCGAGCCTTGGATCAAAAATAATCTCTAGTTCTCTGAATGGATGAGAAAAAATTTCTGAAGGCATTTGAGCAGAGAATTCGAGTAGATAATTAAAGATACTGGATCTTATTCCAGTAACTGGCTTATTCCCAATAATCCACACCACTTGATGGTTTTTGTCTGGTGAGGCAAGGAGAGGGCATGGGACCTGAATTTATAACACAGTGTAGAGTTCTGAGGGCTGGATGAAGGCATGGGGCATGAGAAAATGAAGTGCCCACTGAGGGCAATGGTTTCCCTGTGTGGTGTCACTGATGGAGAAGGCTGAAGATGAGGAGTTTGTCAGAACACCCCTTCATGAACATTTAAAAAACCATGTTTACCTTGACACCCCTGCAATAGACTGAATGTTTGTATCTCCCTCAAATTCATATGTTGAAAACCTAATCCCAATGTGATGGTAATTGTAGGTGGGGCCTTTGGGAGGTAATAAGATCATGAGGGTGGAACCCTCATGAATAGGACTAACACTTTTATGAGAAGAGGCCAGAGAGTTGGTCGATTCTTTTTCCACCATGTGAGTGTAGATCGAAAAGTTGGCAGTCTGCAGCCTAGAAGATGGCCATCACCACAACCTGACCATGCTGGCACCCTGATCTCAGACTTTTAACCTCCAGAACTGTGAGAAATAAATCTCTGTTATTGATAAGCCACTCAGTTTATGGAATTTTGTGATAGCAGTACAAGCTAAGATATCCCCTCAAGAAACATGGGATGAAACTCTCAGTTATTAAGGCATGGATTGGAACCTCCACCTTATCTAAAGAAGTAGAGGCTATGCCTGAGACCACCTCACTGCCAATGGAGTCTGTTTGGGTTCTCTGCAGAAATTGCAAATCCAGTTTCCCTCCTTCTCTTGCAGATTTGCTGACCCTTGTGGCGCCCTCTTCTGTCTTCGAAGGAGACAGCATAGTTCTGAAATGCCAGGGAGAACAGAACTGGAAAATTCAGAAGATGGCTTACCACAAGGATAACAAAGAGTTATCTGTTTTCAAAAAAGTCTCAGATTTCCTTATCCAAAGTGCAGTTTTAAGTGACAGTGGTAACTATTTCTGTAGTATCAAAGAAATCTTTTTCTGGAATAAACGCTCAAATATAGTAAAGATAAAAGTCCAAGGTAAAACCCTCACTTCTGTGGGATGGGCTGGGTAAGAGACCACGTCAGCAAGCAGGGTGGGTACTTGGTAGGGGAAAGTTGCTCATGGGCCAGATATAGACGGGAGTGCTTGTGGTTCGACCATCATGGGAGCCATGATGGGTGAGAGGTGTCTGGCTCTGAATGTCCAGTTTGCTGGGGTTGCTTCTTACCAGGGGCTTTTCAGCAGGAATCTTAGCTCTCACTGCTTTGGGGACTATTGTGATCCGTCTCTCTAGAGCTCTTTCAACATCCTGTGCTGACAGCCAGCTCCTTCCAGCCCATCGAAGGGGGTCCAGTGAGCCTGAAATGTGAGACCCAGCTCTCTCCACAGAGGTTGGATGTTCAACTCCAGTTCTGCTTCTTCAGAGAAAATCAGGTCCTGGGGTCAAGCTGGAGCAGCTCCCCGGAGCTCCAGATTCCTGCCATGTGGAGTGAAGACACGGGATCTTACTGGTGTGAGGCAGAAACGGTGACTCACAGGATCAGAAAACAGAGCCTCCAATTCCAGATTCACGTGCAAAGCAAGTATCAGTGAGACTGAGCCTGGAGAAAAAAGATAGGAGTGCTGTAGCTTCAGCTTGAACTACTAGTCTTTTTGTCTCTTTGTTCAACTCCTGTCCTTGAGGAAAGTGAAATTAAGCCAGAAAACCCCTCCAGATTGCTCCTGGCTTCCTACTGCATAAGAATCAGAAACGGACTAAGCCCTCTATAATCTTTCTTTTTTGTTGTTAGTTAAGTAATATGCATTGATCAAGCCTTCAATGATCATTGACTGTATGCCTTGGCATTTAGTAGTGGGTGGGGCACTTCAAAAGGCAAACTACCTGCTGTCTAATGGCTCTCCAAATGTCTCCACATGATGAGATTGCAACACAAATTGACTTAACTAGAAGACAATGTGGTGCTACATATATATGTATATATAAAGGGCGGTTTGCCTTTTGAAGTGCCCCACCCACTACTAAATGCCAAGGCATACAGTCAGTGGTCAATGAAGGCTTGATCAGTGAATATTACTTAACAACAAAAAAGAAAGGTTACATAAACATATATATGTTTGTTTATATATATGTTTATATATATATGTTTATATAAACATATATATGTTTATATATAAAAACATATAGTACTACCTGAAGCATCAGGAAAAGCAGATGTGAATGAGCAGAGTGGTCAGAGGAGAAGTTGTATTTGGTTGAACCTTGAAATTAAGAATGATAGAGGAATTATTATTGGGACTGTTGGTTAGGAATAATGACTTTTCCAAGGCAGGACTGAAGATATCAGTGCCCCTCTATATTCTGTGCAACAGGAGTCTGTGACTCATCCAAAAAATTGAACAGTTTCCTGTCCCATAGAGTGGCTGATCCATCACAAATTCTTTAAATATTACTACCCATGAAATTGGCCAGGGTTAGGACATACAAATATCTTTATCCACATTCCTCAAGGATAATTGTTATAGATTCCCTACCTCCATAGAAATGTTTATGATGGATTATCTATACAATCTCCACATTCCCACTCCTTGCATTAGAGAATGGAATCAGTCAAACTCTGTCTCCAGAGTTTCCCTTAGAGTTCTCATCTGTATCTTATATCCATCTAGGAATCCCCATCTCTAAAGTAAGCTTGGAGACCCGGGCCCCCGGGGGACAGGTGACTGAAGGACAAAAACTGATCTTGCTCTGCTCAGTGACTGCGGGTACAGGAAATGTCACATTCTCCTGGTACAGAGAGGCCACAGGAACCAGTCTGGGAATGAAAACCCAGCATTCCCTGTCAGCAGAGCTGGAGATCCCAGCTGTGAAGGAGAGTGATGCCGGCAAATATTACTGTAGAGCTGACAACGGCCATGAGTCTATCCAGAGCAAAGTGGTGAATATCCCTGTGAGAAGTGAGTGACACTCTCATTCATATTTTCCAGAAATTCCCAAACCAAGGTCATGGTACACAGGAGTTCTGAGGAAATTTCAGGAGGCCCCAGGGATTAGTGTTGTGGAGAACCAAAAGCAATTTGAAAATGGGTTACCCTTGCAGGTTAGACTGCTGACCTGTTTCTTTTTGTAGAAGGAAATATAAAGAGAGCTGTAATTGATTATGAAGCAAAGGCATTCTTGCAATCCTAAAATAGGATAATAAAACACCTATTACATGAAACCTTTGGGCTCTGGGCCAGGGAGTGCCATGGATCTAAAAGGTTCACAGTGGTAACAACCCACTTCATTTTATGTCATCTCCTTCAAAGGGATTAGAGTGTTTCTAGCTTGCCGAAATTGCACCCAAAGGGAGACATTTGGAGCCATGTTATTGGTGATTTACTGGTGTGGAAAATTACTTGGTGGTGTAACCATGTAGCTTTTTCCATTCTAACCCAGTCCTACAGTCCTGAACTGGGCTGAACAAACATACCTAAATATATGCTTAGAAATGCTCCTATGTATCAGTTTTCCTAGGAACAACTATAATATAGAAATCTCACAATTATTTCCTAATAAAAAATTATAGGATACAAAAAAAAAAAAAAAGAAATATGAAGGGAGCTGGATGGGCACAGGAAAACAATCAGATGAGAACAGCAGATGACCCTGTCTGTAGGCAGCACCCAGAACTGATATTCCCCTCAAACATCTAAATATATTGTTGAGAAAATTACCTCTAACTGTTTTAGTGGAAATGTGAGAACGGAAAGTATGCAACAGCCACAGGGCCGGGCCCTTTGCTGAGCCTACGGGATGGCAGTTTGTGAATCTATTGCAGCATCACAAATCTTTTCTGATAGTCCCTCTGTGTTTGTCAGTTCCAGTGTCTCGCCCCGTCCTCACCCTCAGGTCTCCTGGGGCCCAGACTGCAGTGGGGGACCTGCTGGAGCTTCACTGTGAGGCCCTGAGAGGCTCTCCCCCAATCCTGTACCGATTTTATCATGAGGATGTCACCCTGGGGAACAGCTCGGCCCCCTCTGGAGGAGGGGCCCCCTTCAACCTCTCTCTGACTGCAGAACATTCTGGAAACTACTCCTGTGAGGCTGACAATGGCCTGGGGGCCCAGCACAGTGAAGCAGTGCCAGTCTCCATCTCAGGTGGGTGGGTGTTACCTGGATACAGAGTTTGATGACAATGGCTGTGTCTCACCAGCCTGGAGATGTCTGCTGTGTGTGAAGAGGGGGAAGGTGATCTCAGCGTCCAGTTGCTTCTCTTCTCCCTACACCAACCTGAAGAGTACAGACTCCACTTCAATGATCTCTTGCAAGAATTTATATTTACCATCCCTACATAGCATTTATATGAAGGGCCCAAGTCTTTAACCTCTGGGGCTGAAGCACTGCTTTCTTTCCTTAGGACCTGATGGCCACAGAAGAGACCTCATGACAGCCAGAGTTCTCTGGGGACTGTTTGGTGTCCTTGTTTTCATTGGTGTTGCTTTGCTGTTGTATTCCTTGTTCCACAAGATATCAGGTTGTATCTACTATTTGGATTTTCCATATTTTGCTATGACCTTTCCACTACTGATATAGATTGAAATTACAAAAAAACAGAAAGAAAGAAAGAAAAGAAAATGCTCCAAAATCCAATAATTTCTTTTTATGCTTCACAATTCTGCAAGGCTCTGTGCAATGCTCAAAGTGGTCATACTGCTAATTATACAATATGTCATTGTTCCCCGTGCATAGTCACTTGAGATTAAATTATTTACACATTCCCTCCATGCTTGACTTTTAAATTAAAAAGTCTAATTCTTAATTGCCATTTAGTAATTTTCAACTGGTATAATTAGCTTATGTACAACAGAGCAAAATGGAGTAAGGAGCCAGATTTAAAGGAATGCAAACAATTTAACGTGCTCTTTTTTCTTTTTATTTATCCATTTCTTATTAGCCACCTTCTTTATGAAAAGAGCAATGACTCCTTGAATTCTTGGATCCATGATATAGACCATAAGAAGCCATCTTTACCCACATGTCTGGCCGTTGATGCTGGCTATAGTTTGCAGTTTCAGCTAAGAGTCAATTAGAGCACGTATATGCAGCCTCTCAACATGGCCTGGATTTCCTCACAGCATGATGACCTTAAAGTAGTCAAACTTTTAACATGTTGGTTCAGGCTCCAAAAAGCAAGTGTGATAAGAAAGTCGCAACACATTTAATCAATGAATTCCAAAAAGTATGATGTTGTGTCACTTCTACGGCAATTTTATTATGTCCTCGTGCTTCAAACTTGCCCAGGTATCAGTGGAGAGGGCACAGACTTCATCTCTAAATGGGAGAATGGTCAAAGAATTTTAAAACATATTTTTAAAATTTCCACATATAACACCATGAGTTCGAAACTGCTGTGTCTCCAAACCCCAAAACACTGTCAAAAGCACAAGACTCTTGGTGTTCTCTCTGCAATCAGTAAATGCTCCATGGAACAAATGATTTCAGAAGTTAGGTTTTTCTCCCTGCGCCCCTCTCCATCTTTTGTTGAAGATTTTTGTGGTTGGCCTGTAGTTTTCTTTTTTGATTGTATTCATGTCTGATTTTGGTATCAGGGTAATTCTATCCTTGTAGAATGGGTTAGAGAGAATTCCCCTGTCTTCAATTTTTTTGGAATGATTTGAGGAGGATTTGTATTAATTCTTTATACATTTGGTAGAATTTGGCAGTAAATCCATCCAGTCCTCGACTTTTCTTTGTTAGAAAGCTGATTATTAATGGTTCAATCTTGCCACTCATTATTGGTTTACTCAGGTTTTCTATTTCTGTCTGATTCAATCTTGGTAAATTGTCTGTTTCCAGGAATTTATCCATCTCCTGTAGATTTTCTTGTTTATTTGCAATAATCTCTGATGATCTTTTTTATTTGGTGTCAGTTGTAATGTCTGCTTTTTCATTTCTGATTATGTTTATTGGGGTCTTCTTTTCTTGGTTAGTCTAGCTAGCAGTTTATCAATTTTGTTTATCTTTTCAAAGGACCAACTTTTGTTTTATTGATCCTTTGTATTTTTTTTTTTTTTTTTAGTTTCTATTTAATTTAGTTCTGCTCTGTTATCGTTTCTTTCCTTTTGCTAATTTTTAATTTAGTTTGTTCTTGGTTTTCTAGTTCCTTGAGGTGCTTCATTAGATTGCTAATTTGAATTTCTACTTTTTTGATGTAGTTGTTTATTGCTATAAACTTTCCTCTTAGCACTACTTTTGCTGTATCCCACAGGTGTTAGTATGCTACATTTCCATTTTAATTTGTTTCAGATATTTTTGATTTCTATCTTAACGTCTTCATTGACCCAATTGTTGCTTAGGAGCATGTTGTTTAATTTCCACTTATTTATACAGTTTTCAAAATTTATCTTGGTATTGATTTCTAGTTTCATATCCTTGTGGTCTGAGAAGATACTTGATATGATTTTGATTTTAATAATTTGTTGAGACTTGTTTTGTGGCCTAAAATATGGTCTATTATGGAGACTGTTCCATGTACAAGCGAGAAAAATGTGTATTCTGTAAATGTAAACAAAATGTTCTATAAATGCCTGTTAAGGCTGTTTGGTCTAAAGTGCAGTTTAGTTTCAATGTTTCTTTGTTGATTTACTATTCGAATGATCTGTCTAATGCTAAGAGTGAAGTGTTGAATTACCCCACTATTATTGTATCAAAGTCTATCTCTCTTTTTTAAGTAATATTTACTTTATGAATCTGGATGCTCAGGTGTTAAGTACATGTATATCCTCTATCACCTCTTGCTGGATCGATCTCTTTATTTTTGTCTTTTTTTTTTTTAACTGTTATTTATTTATTTATTTATTTATTTATTTATTTATTTATTATTTTGAGGTGGAGTCTCGCTCTGTCACCAGGCTAGAGTGCAGAGTGTGGCGCAATCTTGGCTCACTGCAACCTCCACCTCTTGGGTTCAAGTGATTCTCCTGCCTCAGCCTCCCAAGTAGCTAGGATTACAGGCACCTGCCAGCACGCCTGGCTAATTTTTCTGTATTTTTAGTAAAGTCGTGGTTTCACCGTGTTGGCCAGGCTAGTCTGGAACTCCTGACCTCAAATGGTCCTCCCGCCCTGGCCTCCCAAAGTGCTGGGATTACAGGCGTGAGCCACTGCACCCAGCCTGTATATTTTAAGTAAAGAATTTAATCAATTTACATTCAAGATTATTATTGATATGTGAAGTTTTCTTCCTGTCATATTAATTGTTGTCTGGTTGTTTTGTGTATTCCTTGTTGTTTTTTCTCTTAGTGTGTATTTTCTACATCTAACAATCTTGGGGAATTTAAGTGGTTTGCAATGCTTATTCAGTCAGTACCTGACTACCAAGCCTCAAACCTAACTTTGTTGCACCTCCTGGCTATACCTATGCATTTTCATGATGGTAAGTATTGTCCTTTTGCTTTCAGGTTTAGGACTCCCTTAAGCGTTTCTTGCAGGGCTGGGCTAGTGGTGATGAGTTTCATCAACTTTTGCTTGTCTGGGAAAGGTTTTATTTCTCCTTATTTATGAAGGATATTTTGCTGGATTTGGTTCCCTTCACTGGCACTTTATTTATTTTAGCACTTTGAATATTTCATCTCATTCTCTCTTGGCCTGGAAGGTTGGAGTGTGTTTTTGTTTTGTTTTGTTTTGTTTTTCTTTATAGGTGACTAGAGGCTTTTCCCTTGCCATTTAAAAAATTCTGTCCTTGTATTTGACTTTAGACTGTTTCATTATAATGTGCCATGGAAAAGACCTTTTTGCATTGTATCTGCTTGGGGATCTAAGAGGTTTTGTATCTGGATATCTAAATCTCTTGCTAGACTTTGGAAGTTTTCATCTATTATTTTGTTAAATAGGTTTTCTAAACTTTTCATCCTGTCTTTGCCATCTGGTACCCCAATAATTTGAATAAAAGTGTTAAAAAAAGGTGCCGGCCGGGCGTGGTGGCTCAAGCCTGTAATCCCAGCACTTTGGGAGGCTGAGACGGGCGGATCACGAGGTCAGGAGATCGAGACCATCCTGGCTAACACGGTGAAACCCCGTCTCTACTAAAAAATACAAAAAAACTAGCCGGGCGAGGTGGCGGGCGCCTGTAGTCCCAGCTACTCGGGAGGCTGAGGCGGGAGAATGGCGTAAACCCGGGAGGCAGAGCTTGCAGTTAGCTGAGATCCGGCCACTGCATTCCAGTCTGGGCGACAGAGCGAGACTCCGTCAAAAAAAAAAAAAAGTGCCAATTCTTGGTCCTCCAAGTGACTTAGTCACATACCCAAAGTGGCAATGCTGGGCCAGGGAGGTGAAAGGATTCTCAGGCCCCTGGGCAGTCAGCATGGTTTGGGCAATGGCAGTGGCACTGGCAGTGGCACGTCCACCCTCTGAGTCCCAAACAGTGCATACTGGTGTTGGTAGTGGCTGTGATAGGCTGGGCAGGTCAGACTCCAGACCTGCAGATGGTGCATGTGGGTAGGTATCAGTTGTGGTAATAGTGGCAGAATTGGTAAGCCCAACCTCAGGTCCCCTGGAAGAGTGTTAGGCGCCATCGTGGTGCACTGGGCTGGGCAATTCCCTGGCCCCCATTCTGTGTGCTCTGGCATGGTTAGAGGAAGGGCAAAATCATGCTGGATGGGCTTGTCCTCATGCTCCCTGATCCTCTCTGCTCTCTTGTCTCTGCAAGTCTTCACTATCTTATTACCACTTCAATGTTTATAAACAGACTTTAAAACTCTTTTGCCCAGTTTTTCTAGTTGTCCTTAGTAGAAGATTTGGTTCAAATGCATTCAGTAACCACTACGGGAAGTTTGAAGGCATCTACCTTTTACAACTAACATATTCCTTAAGCTGCCATGTTTTTCACATTTCCAGCATGACTATTTGTTTTTGTAACATATTATTTTTAATATCAAGAATTTAGACAAATCAGAGTGATTTGTCATACTGAGCCCTATTAACATTTTGCAAGTCAAAAAAAATTACCAATGACCCAATTATTGTGTCAACCACATATGGCAGATTTACATATATTATCTGTAATTATCAAAAGTTATTTTTAAGTGTATCCTTTTAAGGAGACAAGGTCTTGCTCTGTTGCTGAGGCTGGAGTGCAGTGGCACGATCTTGGCTCACGCAGTCTCAATCTCCCAGGCTCAAACCATCCTCCCACATCAGTCTCCTGAGTAGCTGAAACTACAGGCCCATGTCACCATGCCCACCTAATTTTTTTGTGAAGATGAGGATTTACCATGTTGCCCAGGCTGGTCTCGAATTCCTGAGCTCACGCTACCTGCCTGGCTCAGCCTCCCAAAGTGATGGGATTATAGGTGTGAGCCACCACTCCCAGCCTAAGTAACTTATTTTCTATGTCTAACCATCTTGGGGAATTTAAGTGAGTTTATTTTTGTGGTCACTCAGCCAGTAGAGGGCAGACCAGAACCTATATCTACTAAGCCTCAAACCTAACTTTGTTGCACCTCTTGGCTTTACCTATTCTCTTCGCGTAAGTTTCACCTATGTCAGTAAGGTGTTATTTATTTTAACCTATCGGATACAGGACAAACATGGGGCACATCAGAATCTCAATGATAGCTTTGAAGCTCTTGTAAAATGCTTTCTTATGCTTATCTATTACAACAGGTGAAATAAATTTTGGAAACTCATTAATTTTCTTCCACATAGTAAACATTTAAGCCAGTATTTTATTTTATTTTTACTTCCAACATTTATTTTAGGTTCAAGAGGTACATGTGCAGGTTTGTTACATGGGTAAATTAGTTGTCTTGCAGGTTTGGTGTACAGATGATTTTGTCACCCAGGTAATCAGCATGATACCAAATAGGCAGCCCTTCCTTCCCTCCCTCCCTCCCTCCCTCCCTCCCTCCCTTCCTTCCTTCCCTCCCTTCCTCCCTCCCTCTCTCTCTCTCTGTTTCTTTCTTTCTTTTATTGTTTTATTGGCGAAGTCTCACTCTGTCTCCCAGGTTGGAGTGCAGTGAACAATCTTGGCTCACTGCCATCTTCACCTCCCGGGTTCAAGCGATTTTCCTGCCTCAGCTTCCTGGGTAGCTGAGATTACAGGCACCTGCCATGATGCCCAGCTAATTTTTGTATTTTTTTTCTTTAGAAGAGATGGCATTTCACCATGTTGACCAGGCTAGTCTTGAACTCCTGGTCTCAAGTAATCCACCCACCTCAGCCTCACAAAGTGCTGGCATTACAGGAGTGAGTGAGCCATCATACCTGGCCCCAATAGGTGGCTTTTCAATTCTCACTCTCTTCCCTCCCTCCACCCTCAAATAGGTCCCAGTGTCTGTTGTACTCTTCTTTGTGTTCATATTTACTCAATGTTTAGCTCTCACGTATCAGTGAGAACATGTGATATTTGGTTTTCTGTTCCTGTGTTAATTCACTTAGGATAATGGTCTCCAGTTCCACCTATGTTGCTGCAAAGGACATAATCTCATTTTTTATAGCTGCATAGTATTCCATAGTGTATATGTAACACATTTTCTTTATCTGGTATACTACTGATGGGCATCTAGGTTGATTCCACGTCTTTACTATTGTGAATATTGCTACAATGGACATATGCATGCATGTGTCTTTACAGTGGAATGATTTATATTCCTTTGGGAATATACCCAGTAATGAAATTGCTTGGCCAAATGGTAGTTCTATTTTAAGTTCTTTGAGAAATATCCAGACTGTTTTCCACAGTGGCTGAACTAATTTACATTGCCGTCAACAATGTGTTAAGTGTTCCCTTTTCTCTGCAACCTCATCAGCATCTCATTTTTTGACTTTTTAATAGCCATTCGGACTGGTGTGAGATGGTATCTCATTGGGGTTTTGATTTACATTTCCCTAATGATTAGTGATATTGAACATGTTTTCATATGATTTTTGGCTGCATATATGTCTTTTTTGGAGAAGTGTCTGTTCATGTCCTTTGCCCATTTTTAAACAGGGTTGTTTGGTTTTCGCTTATTGATTTGTTTGAGTTCCTAGTAGATTCTAGATATTAAACCTTTGTTGGATGCACAGTTTGCAAATATTTTCTTCCATTCTACAGATTGTTTATTTACTCTGTTAGCTTCTTTTGTTGTGAAGAAGCTCTTTAGTTTAATTAGGTCCTATTTGTCAATTTTTTGTTTTTATTGCAATTGTTTTTGGAGTCTTCATCATGAAGTCTTATCTTTGGCCAATGTCCAGAATGGTATTTCCTAGGTTTTCTTCTAGAGTTTTGTATTAGTCTGTTCTCACAATGCTATAAAGAAATGCCCAAGACTAGGTAATTTACAAAGGAAAGAGGTCTAATTGACTCACAGTTCCGCATGACTGGGAAGGCCTCAGGAAACTTACAATCATGACAGAAGGGGAAGCAAACGTGTCCTTCTTCACAGGGTGGCAGGAGAGAGAAGTGACAAGCAAAGGGGGAAAAGCCCTTTTTAAAACCATCAGATCTTATGAGAACTAACTCACTATCACGAGAACAGCATGAGGGTAACCAGCTCCATGATTCAATTACCTCCCACTGGGTCCCTCCCACAACACGTTGGGATTGTGGGAACTACAATTCAAGATGAGATTTGGTTGGGGACACAGCCAAACCATATCAAATCTTTATAGTTTTAGGTTTTACATTTAAGAATTTGATCCATCTTGAGTTGATTTTTGTATACAGTGAAAGGTGGTGGTCCAGTTTCAATATTCTTCATATGGTTAACCAGTTATCCCATCAGCATTTATTAAATAGAGAGTCGTTTCCCCTTTGCTTGTGTTTATCAGCTTTGTAGAAGATCAGATGGTTGTAGTTGTATGGCTTTATTTCTGTGTTCTCTAACATGTTCCATTGATCTGTGTATCTGTTTTTGTAGCAGTACCATGCTGTTTTGGTTACTGTAGGTTTGTGACATAGTTTGAAGTTGTATAGTGTTATCCCTCTAGCTTTTTTCTTTTTTTTTTTTTTTTTTTTTTTTTTTTTTTTTTTTTTTTTTTTTTTTTTTGCTTGGGACTGCTTTGGCTATTGGGGCTCTTTTTTGGTTCCAAATGAATTTTAGAATTTTTTTTTTCTAAGTTTATAAACAATATCACTGGTAGTTTGCTAGGAATAGCCTTGAATCTGTAAATGGCTTTGGAGAGTGTGGCCATCTTAACAACACTGATTCTTCCTATCCATGAGCATGGAATGTTTTTTCATTTGTTTGTGTCATCTCTGATTTCTTTCAGCAGTGTTTTGTAATTCTTGCTGTGGAGTTCTTTCACCTTGTTGGTTAGTTGTATTCCTAGGTATTTTTTTCCCTTTTGTGCAAGCCACTATTCTCAAGTTCAATGGAAGTTTTATTTTTTAAACAGATGATCTAAGTAAGTGTGAAATTACACTTCTGCACCCCTCTCTGCTACTTTATTCCCAAAATATCTTTCCCAGTTCCTTACTATTTTATAGAGCTTCCTGCCTCATCACCGCTCTTTCAGGGGTGATATAGCAACCCTCTATGTGAGTAACCAACTCTGCTCTGTTTCCTCGCCCACAAAATGAGAAAGTTACCTCAGATCTACGCCATGATACACCAAGACCATCTTCAACTGTTTTATACTTACAAAAGAGAATAGTTCTTCTTTCCTGTGAAGACAGTGTAGGGTGTCTGTTTTGGTCTTCTTGGGATAGCACAACAAAATACCACAGATTGGGTGGCTTAAAGAACAAAAATTAATTTTCTTACAATTCTAAAGGCTGGGAAGTTTAAGATTAAGATGCCAGCAAGATAAGTTTCATTCTGAAGCCTCTTCTCTTAGCTGTGGGCAGCTACCATCTTGCTATGTGCTCACATGAATTCTTTTTGCGTACATGCAGAGAGAAAGAGCGAATTCTCTGTTGTCCCTTCTTTTTTTAAACTTATACTTTAAGTTCTGGGGTACATGTGCAGAACGTGCAGGTTTGTTACATAGGTATACATGTGCCATGGTGGTTTGCTGTACCCATCAACCCATCCCTTCTTATAAGAATACTAATCCTGTTGTATCAGGACTCCACCCTTATGACCTCACTTAAAATTAATTACTTCTATAAAGGTTCTATTTCCAACTGTAATCACATTTGGCATTAGTATTTCAATATATGGAATTTGGGCAGGACACATTTAGTCTATAAATGTGCCCAAGCAAGGACAAGTACTAATATAAGCCTCCTAATTTGTCACTTTTGTTACTGTCTTATTGATCAAAAAGTAAGTCGTATGGTCATAACCAAATGCAAGTGGTAAAGAAATAGTGTCTACCTCTTTGCTGACAAATGACAGAGTCACATTGCAAAACAATGCGTACAAGAAGATAGGAACAAATTGAGAGCCTTTACTGTGTGGATCTACCACATGGTTTTTGACCTGCACTCCCACTCTTGTAACTTTAAAAAAAATTTAATTAATTTTTAATTGACAGATAAAAATTGTATGTATTTATGTACAGCATATTTTCAAATAAGTATACATTGTGGAATTGCTAGATTGAACTAATTAACTTATATGTTACCTCACATACTATCTTCCTATTACTTTTTAGTTTACAAGCACATAACCACACAAAATTATTGTTTACTAAATTTGCTTCCAAAATTAGGCTGCTTCAGAAGTTTTCAATCTCAGTTCATGGCTTTGACCTTCAGATATCCAACCTTTTTTTTTTTTTCCAGACAAAGTGTCACTCTGCTACTCAGGCCAGAGTGCAGTGGTATGATCATGGCTCACTGTAGCCTTGATGTCCCAAGCTCAGGTGATCCTCTTGGCTCAATTTCCCAAGTAGATGGGACCACAGGAATGAACCACCATGCCTTGCCAATTTTTTAATTACTTCTGGAGATGACTTTATATATTGCTGAGGCTAGTCTTGAACTCCTGGGCTCAAGCGATCTTCTTGCCTTGGAGTCACCATGCTACACTCCATGCCTGGCCAGATATCCCAAACTGGCAATTTATTTCATGGTGAGTTTCACTTAAGACAATTTTTTCTTTCAAGTAGATGACTTAATTGGGACCACCTCAATTTATCAAAAGATGATTTAATAACTAAAGAAAGTCAGAGTATCCCTTTCCTTCCATGAAGGTCCTCGGACTCCTATATAAATTAGCCATACCCTAAGTCATTAACTTTTGAGCCTTGCACAGCATAGAAATATAAGGACAAGTGGCCGGGCGCGGTGGCTTAAGCCTGTAATCCCAGCACTTTGGGAGGCCGAGACGGGCGGATCACGAGGTCAGGAGATCGAGACCATCCTGGCTAACACGGTGAAACCCCATCTCAACTAAAAACTACAAAAAACTGGCCGGGCGAGGTGGCGGCGTCTGTAGTCCCAGCTACTCGGGAGGCTGAGGCAGGAGAATGGCGTGAACCCGGGAGGCGGAGCTCGCAGTGAGCTGAGATCTGGCCACTGCACTCCAGCCTGGGTGACAGAGCGAGACTCCGTCTCAAAAAAAAAAAAGAAAAAAGAAAAAGAAATATAAGGACAAGGCAGTGGCTCTTGCCTAATGAAAGTAATGCTTTCTTTCATTGGCTAATCTCTTATCATGAGGACCATGATACCTCTATGTCAACCTAAAATAAACTAAAATAAACTATCAATATAGTCCCTCTCAGAGTGGCCCAATATATTTTATTTCTTCTTTAAAATAAATAACTGAATAAATATGTTACAAATACATCTGGTAAAACATTCAAACAATATCAAAGAATATGACAGTAAAAAGTAATCCTTTCTCTTACACCTATTCCTGGACCTCTTGGTTCCCTTCCTCAGAGGCTCCCACTATTAGCAATATCTCATTTATTTTTCCAGAGATATTTTAGACTTACATGATGTCTTTGTATACATACATATTCTTTATTTTCACACAAATAATAACATACTATATGCTACACTTCACTTTTCTATGAATATTATTTGAGAATTGTTTGATATAAATATATATAGAAATGTAATATCTTTTTAATGGCTGCAAAGCATTCTATTCATGGATTTGCAATAGTTATCTTAATGTTAATGATTCATTATTGACGGAGATTTAGATGATCTCAAGTTGTTTTCCATGACACACAATGCTACAATAATTATTTTAGATGTCATTTCTTGCATGTACAGTATGCTTGTAGAATTGATTCCTATAAATAAAATTTCTAGATTCAAATTAGATACCTTTCTAATTTGATAGATATTGTCAAGGGTTACTCATAGTTGTACTAAATTATACTCTCATAAGGACATGTCATAAACAAGTTTATGACACACTAGCCACACAGTGTTGTAAGTTTTGACTTTTTGCTTGTTTCTCAATTGACAAACATTAATGCCCTGTAGTTTTTATTTATGTTTCTGTTTGTGGTGAGCTCTTTGTTCACATAGTTTAATCATTTTACGTTGGGTTTTTAATCTCATTCTTAGGGATTTGTAGATTATATTTTTATACTAAATGTATTAGCTCTTTGTCTGAGGTATGAATAGTGAAAAGGGTCTGCAGTCTGCACTTTGCATTGTCTTTCATATTGAAATTCTTACTATAAAAATAATTATTTTTATGTGGTCTAATTCATCAATATCTTCTTTTATAGGTTCTGGGTTTGGTAACCTATTTTGGAAGGTCTTCCCCATTCTTAGATGATAAAAATGTTCTCTGTTTTTTTTCTTTTCTTTTCTTTTCTTTTTTCTTTTTTTTTTTTTTTTTTTTTTTTTGAGACAGGGTCTTGCTTTGTCACGCAGGCTAGAGTGCAATGGTGCAATCTCGGATCACGGAAACCTCAACCTGCTGGACTCAAGTGATACTCCCACTTCAGCCTCCTGAGTAGCTAGGGCCACAGGCATGCACCACCGTGACTGGCTAATTTTTGTATTTTTTGTAGAGATGGGATTTCTCCATGTTGCCCAGGCTGGTCTTGAACTCTTGAGCTCAAGTGATCTACCAGTCTTGGTCTCTCTAAGTACTGGGATTACAGGTGTGAGCTACTGTGCCAGACCCATATTTTCTTCTAGTATTATGTCATTTTATATTTATGCTTAAATTTTTGATCCGTCTGTTACTGGAAAGGGGTCTGGATCCAGACCCCAAGAGAGGGTTCTTGAATCTCAAGTAAGAAAGAATTCAGGGTGAGTCCATACAGTACAGTGAAAGCAAGTTTATTAAGAAAGTAAAAGAATAAAAGAATGACTATTCTATAGGCAGAATAGCCCCAAGGGTTGCTGATTGCCCATTTTTATGGTTATTTCTTGATGATATGCTAAACAAGGGGTGGATTATTTATGCCTCCCCTTTTTAGACCATATTGGATAACTTCCTGATATTGCCATGGCATTTGTAAACCATCATGCCACTGGTGGGAGTGTAGCAGTGAGGGCAACTAGAGGTCACTCTTATTTCTATCTTGGTTTTGGTGGGCTTCTGCTGGCTTCTTTACTGCAACCAGTTTGATCAGCAAGGTCTTTATGACCCGTATCTTGTGCCAACCTACTATTTCATCCTGTGACTTAGAATGCCTAACTGTCTGGGAACGGGGCCCAGTAGGTTTCAGCCTCATTTTACCCAACTCCTATTCAAGATGGAGTTGCTCTGGTTCAAATATCTGTGACACATCCAGAAAACTTTTTGAATAAGTACTGAACTAGAATCTAATCTTTTTTTTCAAATAGCGATTTCGTTATTTCTGTGCAATTTATTTATCTTTTTTAAGTAAAGTGATGCCTTTATAATATCCTATGGTATTGTGATATAAGAAGAAATTATTTAATATATTTGGTCTTTGTCCCTAGTTCCTGACTGCTGAGCTCCTAAAGCTCTAAGAATTCCTTGAGTGTTCAGTGTCTTTGGTATGCTAATGAGATGACCCTCAACAGAGGGGCTCCTGGATAGCTTCAATATGAGAGCTGGTTTTCAGAAACACCAACCTTCTGATTAGAGGGTTGGAACTCCGAGCCCCACCCCTGGACCTCTGAGGACAGGAGAGGGACTGAAGATTCATCTAACCACCAATTGCCAATGATTTAATCAATCATACCTGTGTAATTGGACAACTATAAAAATCCTAAACAATGGGATTTGGGGAACTTGCCAGTTGGTGAATACATCAGTGTACTGGGAGGGTAGAGCACCCCATTCCCTTGGGAACAGAAACTCCAGTACACTTCCAGACATTGTCTTACCTAATGTTTTTCATTTGGTTGTATATTTGTATCTTGTATAATATCCTTTGTAATAAACAAGTAAGAGTAACTGAAGTGTTTCTTCGAGTTCTATATAGCAAATTATTGAAACTGAGGAAGGAGTCCTGGGAATCCCCAATTTATAGCCATTTGGTCAGAAGGATATGAGGCCCATGACATATTATTGGCATCTGGAGCGGGGGGCAGTTTTGTGGGACACGCCCCTTTACCTGTGGGGTCTGCACTAACTCTGAGTAGTGTCAGAACTGAGTTTAATTGTGATTAGTGTCCTAAGAGTTGGAAAATTGGCTGATATGGGGAAGAAAAACCCCACACACACAGCAACACAGAAGTGTTATGGATAAAAGCAGTTCAGCTATACTAAGTATCTGATAGTATTCAGATCTAACTTTGAAGCCCTATTCTGTTTGTGTGTATATCAGTATGTGCATACGTGTGTTTGTGTATGTGACTTGTATGCCTTTGCTTTATAACATTACATTTTTTTCTTCCATCAAAGTTGTTCCCATCACGACTGTGTTATTCTTACAGAACTTTTCTGGATATTATTGCTTATTTATTTTTCCCCACAAACAATATAATCAGTGTCTCTCAATAAAGTATTTTTGTTAGGATTCTTTTAAATTTTGAGATTAATTAAGGAAGAATTGACAGCTTTGTAATGAGAAATTTTTCTATCCAAGGGTGTGTCTACTTTTGGTAAATTTTGAGTCATAGTATTTTAGAGTTTTACTTATGTAGGCTTTCATCATTTCTTGCTAAGTTTACTCCTGAGATATTGATTAATTTTTGGTATGACAATTGATTCATCAAACAAGGGTGCTCTTAGAGTGCAACCATAAAACTTAGTTTTTTATCTTCCTTTTTTACCGCCCATTCATACTCACTCTTGGAGGATTATATTTTCCCTGACTCTGGTTGAAATCACAGGCAGGCCCATACTCTGTCCACTTACTCCTTGTATTAGTCGGTTTTCATGCTGCTAATAAAGACATACCTGAGACTGGGCAATTTACAAAAGAAAGAGGTTTAATTGGACTTATAGTTCCACGTGACTGTGGAAAGCTCACAGTCATGGCGGAAAACCAGGAGGAGCAAGTCACATCTTATGTGGATGGCGGCAGGCAAAGAGATAAGCTTGTGCAGGGAAACTCCTCTCTTTAAAACCATCAGATCTTGTGAGTCTTACTGAGTATCACGAGAACAGCACGGGAAAGACTTGCTCCCATGATTCAATTACCTCCCACTGGGTCCCTCCCACAACATGTGGGAATTCCAAATGAGATTTGGGTGGGGACACAGCTACACCATATCACTCCTATATAATTGTAGGCAAACAACAACAAAAACATAGTTTCTCCATAGAGTGCTTGTTCATTAATCAGCTTTCTGAATCTCAAAGTTAAAGCACCCACCTCCCACCACTCAGCTCAGACCCTCTTCAGGCCAGCCTTCTGCAATACAGAAAGGGTTCTGGCCAGATGTTTCTCTCTTTCCTTGAGTTGCTTCTGTTTTTGAAGCCCCCATGGTTGGCATTGATTTCCTGGCTCCAAAAAAGCTGACTTTCCAGGTTTGCTGGGTTGAGAAAATCAGCTCCTACTTTGGGGGTGTGTCTCTGAATTCTCCAGAGCCCCCCAACTATTAACATTACCTGCCTGCATCTTGTGATGCAGGTGATTCATTTTTCTCCAGCTGAGCACTTAACATCTCTCTTCAGTTTTTAAGAATCTGAAGGCTTCTTCCCCTTCCCCTCCACCCTTATTTCGGAACCCCATACCTCTTCAGGAAGTCCTCTTGGCCAGATTTTGAAATGGCTTCAAGCTATGCCTCTCTTCCACAGGGCTCAGATCCATCCACAAGAAACACTCGCACACCGTTGCACCCACCTGTAAATATGCAGCTCCTGCCTCCAGCAGATGACCATATCTCCCCTGAAATAAATGTTCCTTTATCTGCTCTTCAAGAGAAGGTTTACTCCTTAAGATTCCTCAGGCATGTGTCTACACAGGGCTCTCCTCCCCACACCAAGCTGGCCTTATTATTGTCCTCAAATTGACTATAGGCTCCTCATCTCCCTTTTCTTAGAGCATTTGCTTTAGAGAACTTGCAATTGTAAATTCTTTCTCTGCCTCACTGAGATATAAATCTTCTCTTAGACTCTTGCCAGTTTCACAACCCAGAAATGTCTATCTCTAAGACTTGGGAGCCATCCCTTTGAAATGTAATCATCTAGAAAGATAGTGCCTCTATCTCCTGTATGGTAAAACTCTTAGAATTTATTATTTTATCTACCAATATTTCTTTCTAATTCTAAAATTCTGCTTTTATCTTTGTTAGTTATTACCTTCTAGTTTTGTTAGTTTTATTCTTTTGAACAAATTGGATAGTCTTCTTTTTTTCTTATGTATTTGTATATGTATTCAGTTGCTTAAGACTTGCTTCCTTTAAATTGATAAATTATAGACATATGTCAAATTTTTTCAAGTTTTGTTATGAATTACCAGTTCCATTATGATCAAGGAATATTATGTGTACCATGTCGATTTTTGGAATATTTTGGAGGTTTTCTTTGTGAACCAATGTATCACCAGATTTTGTTATTATTCGAAAGTGCTTAGATAGTAGAACTATTTTTGAAGTCCATTTTAAAATAATTTCTTCAAGAAGGAATTGTTGGAAACATATACATTTATTTAATACATGTTTGAATATGACCGACTCCCCCGACTTATGCTTTAATGACGGTTTGGCTTGGTAGACAATTCTGAGGTCATGCCTTTCCTTGAAGACTAAACAAGCTAATTATAAAGAAGTTTTACCTTCTCCTTGGCAAACTAAATCAAAGTTAATTTTCTAGCACTATTTTCTGTAAAGCCTAACAAAGCTGAAATATTGACTGAGCTACTAGCAGTATTTTCCATGATTGGCAAACTGCATCTAAACTGGGAGGACTTTGACTAGGATTATATAAGCCTGATGGGAAGCACAGCTGGGGTATCCCCAAGTGCAATGTAACTCTTGAAATTTAGCATGTCTCTTGTAGTGGTGACCTCTGGAAGCTACACACATACACTCATGGGTGTTACAAGTGATACTGATTTCTACCAAGCATAAAGCTTTTGAGCCAGGGTGGCCCCTATACACATCTATGTGGCATTGTTTCTGAGGTATTAACTGGAGGACTAGAAAATATCTCCTGGATCACTAAGAGGATTCTCTCTAAAGACACAACTGATACATCTATGCTAATATGCTGTGTTTCTTGTTTTACATCTCTCCACAAAGCAAAAGGTACAAGAGATGGCCTAGTTTGCCTTACAAATGTCAATATCCAGCCTAGCCCCAAGGTCACTCCTACAGACAAGGTGTTGCAAATATCAAATGTTTAAATATTAAGAATGGCTGCATAAAATCTAATACAGAAGAGCAATAAAATAAAATCAGTCATCAACGGTTAAAATATGTTATACATTATGATAGTTAAAACAACATTGTACTGGTACATGAATAGCCAAAGAGACAATAGAACAGAATATAAAATCAAGAAACAGTTACCAGTGCATACAGGGTTTGCCATTTTAAGTGGCATTTTAAATCAGTGGGAAAAAAAGAATGAATTATTTTACTGACAACTAGTTGTGTTGGAATATATAAGCAGCCATTTAGATGAAATACAGTTGGATTACTCTTCTATATCCTATGTCTTACCAGCTGATTATACGTAGTTAAATCATGTCAAAATTTTAAGAGATAAAGCTTCCTTCTCTGAAATGAATTTTGTTTTATTTGCATTTCAGGAGAAAGTTCTGCCACTAATGAACCTAGGTGAGAACTCTTCCTAGTAAAAATTTTAATTCTAGAGGTCTCCTTCATTCAGTTTTAAATACCTACTGTACTCTGCTTGTATGTTGAGACTGAGGCTATGTAATTAACATGATATCTTTCTATAATACTTACTCTTGTCTCTACTGCATTACATTTATGCCACCAAGGCACTGTCTTAAGGTGGTCCACATGATCCTAGGTGTTATCTTGTATAGGATTACATACATTTAAATTAATACATAAATTCATATATTCAAGATTATTGAATATCTTTAATGTATAAGTAAGTTTTTGTTAGATATTTAGAGGAATGAACATACCCACAAAATGTGTATTTCCCCAAGGGACATACTGTGCTATAGGTATGTAGTATATGTCCAGAGTACAAGAACGAGTGAGAGAGATAAAGTAATGAGAAAAAGGCAGGCAAAGTTTTACGAGAGTTTATAAGAAAAAAATAGATTCTGGAGCAATATCATTGTCTTATTTTTAACTTTTGAAAAAGCCAAAGATAAGGAACAGAACATTTTGGCCATATCCAAGTAGACACTCTATATAAAGGGCCATAAAATCACCCAAGCAGAGAGCCATGACTGCAGGGCTTTTACCTGCTCTCTCCTCAGCCAGTCTCCCTTCTGTTCTCACTCACTGCCCTGGGGACTATCATGCAGTTCATTCACTTTCTCACAGAGCTGATTGTACGCTGAATCCTCAAGAGTTCACCTATTCAATCCCAATCCCAAAAACGGAGGAGCTGCAGCCAGTGTATGTCAATGGTGAGTGTCTCCACTGGGAGGGGCTCTGAGACTGAGGCAGAAAAGAAAGAGGAGACAGGAGTAGAGACCATTAGGTGGTCTAGGCACCTCAACCCCTGAGGCCCAGCCATTCCCAATAAATGAATGACTCTCTCAGAATCATGTTGGGGTTGGGAGGAAGGATATAATCATTAAGCCAGGGACGGGGAAGATGTGTGTGAAGTGAACCCTTGGCCACCAACATCCGTGAACTCTTGTCTTCTCCCTGCAGTGGGCTCTGTAGATGTGGATGTGGTTTATTCTCAGGTCTGGAGCATCCAGCAGCCAGAAAGCTCAGGTGAGAAACTGCAAAGTGGTTCTTGTCAGATGCATATTCACAGGAAAGTGATGCATTGTATGGAATAGAGGCTGTATTTATTTATTTATTTGTCTATCTATCTATTTTTTAGAAGGAGTCTTGCTCTGTTGCCCAGGCTGGAGAGCAGTGGTGCAATGTCAGCTCACTGCAATCTCTTCCTGTGAGCTGAGACAGGAAAATCACTTGATTTTCCTGTCTCAGACTCTTGAGTAACTGAGATGACAGGCATGTGCCACCATGCCCAGCTAATTTTTGTATTTTTTAGTAGAGACGGGGTTTTACCATGTTGGCCAGGCTGGACTCAAACTCTTGACCTCAAGTGATCCACCTGCCTCAGCCTCCCAAAATGCTGGGATTACAGGTGTGAGCCACTGCACCCGGCCAGCAATAGAGGCTTTAATACATCGCTTGCCCTTGATAGGAAATCTGTTGATCCAGGAGGGAGCAAGAGACACCTGGAGGTAGGCTCTTGTGAAGAAACCAAACTTAAAAAAAAATAGGGAGATGGTCTAATAAGTCTTCATTTGAATGGGGTTAGATAGTCAGGGAGAATCTAAGATTCAAGGCAAAAGAAGGAAATCAGGCAAGAGTGAGCATGTCTAAAGTCCAAGAGGAATTCTCTCAGGTGAACGGGGTCATTAAAGTGTCTCCTTTGAAGGATCTGCAGTCTTCATATGGGATGGGAGGAATAACTGAATAAATCAACATGACCTAGAGAATTTTCACTTCGACATGTAGTTTTGCAGGAACTGCTGAGTTCTGCAGCAGTGCAGAGGAGTGTCCTTTAAGCTTCTGCTCCAGTGCCCTTAAAACTATAACCCTTATACCAACAACCCTAAAAGCTATCCTTTGTTCTGTGCTCCTGGTTGCCTTGGATGGAGCCAGTGGCTCTTGACAACTTGGCTGATTTCCTGGTCAGTAGTCATCTAGCTACTCTCCTCTGAGCCTCTGAAGCTGGGTCCTCTGCCTGCCTTGCTTAGATTTGTGCCACTTCAACTTCCTATAGGGAATTGATTACTCTATCATTCTTTTTCTCTGTCTGACCAGCTTAGCAGAATCAAAAAGTGCAGTCATTTTCCAAGCTTCTGGCTGTAAATCTTCAGGGGAAGGAAGGGGATGTCATCCCACTGTGCATACCTGGAAAAAGGGGAAAAGAAGCAGACATCACTAAGCAGCTCCTGCAACCAGACTCAAAATACTGTATGATTCAGAGTCTGTCTTCTGTTAACTATGATTCTACTCCAATTTCCTTCTATCTACTGAGGTGAACCACACATGGTTGGTTATCTCAGGAACATAAAGAAACAACAGGAAAGAGCCCTGACAGAGTGCTGTAATAGAGAAGTCAAGAGGAAAAATGTATAAAGACAATGACCTATGGGAAGTTGCATTAGAGAAGAGAAGCACTTCGTTAGTAAGTGCTGGTGGAGGGCTTGGAAGATGGATAGAGTCTTAGAAGGACTTCAGCATTAACAACTTTAAGAAAGGATTTTACAGAACAGGAGAAAATGGAATTCCACACACGAAGCATAGTAGTTATATGCCCTGGGGCATAAAGTCTGGGAGTGAGGCCTAAGTAAGAATGCAAGAGCTCAGAACTATTACTTTTTTCTTAACAGCAAACATCGGGACACTTCTGGAGGACAAGGTGAGCTAGACTCCTTGGAAGTTCTTCATCTTTCCGTCCTCCACCCTATTTATTTTCTTGATCACTTCTTTCCTTATTCCTGTGTGTCTCTCCCAGGACTCCCAAGTCATCTACTCTTCTGTGAAGAAATCATAACACTTGGAGGAATCAGAAGGGAAGATCAACAACAAGGATGGGGCATCATTAAGACTTGCCATAAAACCTTATGTAAATGCTTGAGGCTTATCACCTGCCACAGCCACAACATACTTCAGGAGCCACCTCCTGTCATCATTTTTGTTCTGATCATGTTCCTTCTCCAATATCTTCTTTTACTCATTAATATTCATTGAACTGTTACTACATTCAGACATTGTGCAAATAAATGATTTCTGCTACCTTCTCTTAAGCAATCAGTGTGTAAAGGGTTGAGGGAAGAATAAGCAAGAGATACAAGGTCTCACCTTCATCTACTGTGAGGTGATGAGAACAGGACTTGATAGTAGTGTATTAACTTACTTATGTGCTGCTGGATACAGTTTGCTAATATTTTGTTGAGAATTTTTGCAAATATGTTCATAGGGAATATTGGCCTGAAATTATCTTTTCCATTGTGTCTCTGCCAGAATATTTGTATCAGGCTGATGCTGGCTTCATAGAATGAGTTAGGAAGGAGCCCTTCCTCCTTGATTTTTTGGCATAGTTTCAGCAGGATTGGTACCAGTTATTCTTTGTACATCTGGTAGAATTCAGCCGTGAATCCATCTGGTCTAGGGCTTTTATGTTGGTTGGTTTTTTAATACTAATTCAACTTCAGAGCTTGATATTGGTCTAGGAAGGGTTTCTGCCCCTTCCTGGTTCAATCCTGGGAGATTGTATGTTTCCAGGAATTTAGCCATTTCCTCCAGATTTTCTTCTTTATGTGCATAGAGTTGAGTGTAAACATAACTTATATGCACTGGGAAACCAAAAACTCTGTGTGACTTGCCTTATTGCAATATTTGCTTTATTTTGGTGGTCTGGAACTAAACCTGCAATATCACCAAGGTATGCCTACAGTTGCAAAAATGTGATTTTTCACATAGTAAATATGAGTATTTGCAATAAACTATGATATTACTTTTATAAGTATATAGAATAAAATATAAATACTCCATGGATTTGATACTGTCATATTTTTTTTTCTCTGTGAATGCACATTTTCCTTTTTTTTCCTTCCAGCTTATATTTTAGGTTCAGGGGGTACATGTGTGAGTGTGTTATATGGGTAAATTGCATGTCACAGGTGTTCGGTGTACAGATTATTTTGTTACCAAGGTAATTAGCATAGTACTCAATAGGTAATTTCTCTTTCTCTTTCTTTCTTTTTTTTTTTTTTTTGACGGAGTCTCGCTCTGGTGAGTGCAGTGGCGTGATCTCGGCCTCACTGCAAGCTCACCTCCCTGGTTCACGCCATTCTCCTGCCTCAGCCTCCCGAGTAGCTGGGACTACAGGCACCAACCACCATGCCCGGCTAATTTTTTGTATCTTCAGTAGATATGGGTTTTCACTGTGTTAGCCAGGATGGTCTTGATCTTCTCACCTCATGATCCACACGCCTCAGCCTCCCAAAGTGCTGGGATTACAGCCAGGAGCCACCGTGGCCAGCCCTCAATAGGTAATTTTTCAATCCTTACTTTCTCCTCACCCTCCACCCTCCAGGAGGCCCCAGCTTCTATTGTTCTCTTCTTTTTCAAAGAAAAATTTTAAATTTTTGTGGGTATGTAGTAAGTGTATATATTTATGGGGTACATGAGATAAATAGTAAGTGTATACATTTATGGGGTACATGAAATGTTCTGATGCAAGCATGCAATGTGTAATAATCACGCCATGAAGAATGGGGTGTCCATCCTCCCAGGCATTTATCCTTTGCATTTAAAACAATCCAGTTACATTATTTAAGTTACTATAAAATATAAAATTAAGTTACTACTGATTATAATTGTGCTATTAATAAGTAGGTCTTATTCATTCTTTTTATTTTTTTGTACCCATTAACCATCCCCACCTTGCCCCCTATTGTTCCCTTCACAGTGTGCAAGTTATTTTTTTTTTTTTTTAATTTTATGGCTGTGAATGCACATTTTCACTGGTATTTTTTCATTCAAAATTTTAGGTGCAATGTAATTCATCTTTATTTCTGAAAATACTTTACTGATCACTTTCATTTTAAAAAATTTCTGTGATCATAAGCCTCTGTGTTAAAACATTTATTCCACATTGAATTATCTTTAGAATTATTATAGGTACAAAACTGACCAAAACCATGGAAATAAATTACAGATTTTTTCAAAAATTATTAAACATAAAAAGGTAAATTGTATTAAAATCCACCTCTTAATGACTCAGTGGAGTACTTTTTAACATTTTAGAATTGAAACGTGTATCCTTGAATAAATTTAGTCAACTGATTCACTAGACATTTATTGAAAATCTACAAGAACCAAGTGTAAGGCATATAGAATGTAAGTTTGCAAAAATCTCAACCCTCGATTCTATTTTAATTTTCTTAAAATAGACACATGTCAGCACTGAGAAATCTTCACATGAATAGACTGGAATAAAAGGACTTTTTATTTTTTAAAAATAGAAGTTTTACACAATTTTTTGTAAGACTTGTCTAAAGATCATTAATGTGTCTTTATCACTTAAAGACACTTTGTTTAACCCAAATGTACAGGAAACATTGAGAAAAATAAGAATACCCCAACCTGCTTGACTGTCTTCCTTAGAAGCTCACTTAAACAGTGATCTCCTTTAACTGCCCATTGGTCCTGTCCAGTGATGGCGGTAGGTAGTCACCATGCCCATGCCTTCAGTATACTGATAGCTGCTGGCTCCTGGGTTAATTGTAGGGATGAGGTTGTCCCATTTTGTGATAACCCCACGGGACATCCCAACTTTCAGTCCTGGATGCTCAGAGATCAGAAATTAGGTGGTGGATGTTTAGGATGCTTAATTCCTATGAAGGTCTTTCCTAGGGACACTCAAAGGTATTTCCATTTATTTGGTTCCATCTACATGAAATCTCTCAAAATTTCTGTTTTATATATGTCATTGTGCTTATGTACATTTCTCCTAATTTTTGTTTCTTCGGTCATTTTAATGGTAATATGTAAAGAAAAGAAATTCAGCATGAAAATAAAAATAATCACGAGGATGATAATAATCTTGAAATAAATATCTCTCTTCTTTATGATACTGTCTTTACTGTTTTTCTTTTTTCTTTTTTTTTTTTTCTTTTTTGAGACAGGGTTTTGCTCTGTCACCCACACTGGGGTACAGTGGCATGATCATAGCTTACTGCCTTGAACTACAGGCACATGCCACGATGCTCAGATAATTTTTAAAATATTTTTGTAGAGATGAGGGTCTCACAATGTTGCCCAGTCCAGTCTTGAACTCCTGGCCTCAAGTGATCCTCCAGCCTTGGCCTCCCAAAGTGCTGCGATTATAGACATGAGCCAGTGTGCCTGGCCATAATTTGTTAAATTTATATACATATCACTTTTTCTCATCTTCACTGTCTATTCTGAACTGTAATTCTGTTCCATTATTTTGGTCTATCCATTCTTGGCAGCTATCATGCTAATTTTATTTTCAGAGTTTAAGATGTATTATTATACTATAGCTGATATTTCCTTGTTAGCCATTGTTAAAAATAATAGATAGCAAAATGAGTTTTGAGAGAAATTACTAAAGTGGAAGAAATTATTCTTCCTGATGTTAAGGATTATTATATAGCTACAGTAATAATGACAGGATGTTACTGGTGGAAGGATAGACCCATAGGTCAGTGGAACAGAACAGAGGACTCCAAAACATACCTACACAAATATGCTCAAATGATTTTGACAGTCTATGAAGCAATTGAAAGGAGGAAGTGTAGCCTTTTCAATAAATAGTATTCAAGAAATTGGACATCCGTAAGCAAAGGAAATGAACCTTAATCTAAATCTCACATCTTACATAAAAATTAATTCAAAATGGATCACATACTCAAGTGTAACATGTAAAAATTTAGTAAATTTAGAAAAAAGCACATGAAAAAAATCTTTGGGATGAACTAAGAATAGGTAAAGTGGTCTTAGAGTTGACACTAAAACAAATAATAGAAAAGATTTATAAAAGAAAAAGTCACTGAATTAGATCTCTTCAAAATTAAAAATCTTACTCTGTAAGAGATCCTGTTAATAGAATGAAAAAGCGATTTAAAGGTTTAGATAAAATATTAGTATCCAATATCCAACAAATGGCTTGTATCTAGACATTATCAAGAGCTATCAAATGCAACAGTAAAAATAAACAATCCAAGTTAAAAATGGGCAAAACGTGAACATTCTCCAAAGAGGATTTACATACAGAAAACAGGTAATAATCACATGACAAGTTATTCAACATTAGCCATTAGAGAAATATAAATTAAACTAACAATGAGACATCAGTACACATCTATCAGAATGGCTAAAATGAAAAATGGTAATCGTATCGTTTTACAAGGAGATATGACATTCTCTGAGCATCCAGGACTGAGAGTTGGGATGTCCCATGGGGTTATCAAAAAATGGCGTAACCTCATCCCTACAATTAACCCTAGAGCCAGCAGCTATCAGAATACTGAAGGCATGGGCATGGTGCTTACCTACCGCCATCACTGGACAGGACCAATGCCCAGTTAAAGGAGATCACCGTTTAAGTGAGCTTCTAAGGAAGACAGTCAAGCAGGTTGGTGTATTCTTATTTTTCTCAATGTTTCCTGTATATTTGGGTTAAACAAAGTGTCTTTAAATGATAAAGACACATTAATGATCCTCAGACAAGTCTTAGAAAAATCGTGTAAAACTTTTATTTATTTATTTTTTAAAAGTCCTTTTATTCCATTCTATCTATTCACGCGAATAAGGTTTCTCAGTGCTGGCATACAAGGGATACTGGCAAGGAGACAAAGAACCTGGATCAGTCATTCATTGCTGGTGAGAATGTAAAATGGTAACCGCTCTGGAAAACAATTGGCATTTCCTTTTTAAACACGTATATACCATAAGAACTAGCAATCACACTAGCGATCATTTATCCCACAGAAAATGAAAACCTGTGTTCATGAAAAATCTTTATATGTGTGTTTATAGAAGCTTTATTCATAATAACTAAAACCTAGAAACAACCCCAAAGTCCTTCACTGAATGAATAAACAAGTTTTGGCACATTCATACCATGGAATGTTAGTGATAGAAAAGAAGAAATTATTGATATATACAAAGATGGTTCTCCAGGAATGTACTGAGTGAAAAAAATCTATCTAAAAAGATTGATTTCCATTTATTTCCACACTTCCATTAATATAGCATTTTTAAATAACACAGTTATATGGATAGAGAAGAGATTAGTGATTGAAACTAGAGATTAAGAGTGCAGGAAGACCAGAGATTAAGAGTGGAGGAAGGCCAGTGTGACTGTGAATATGTAGCAAAAGAGAGTCCTCTGGTGATGACAGTTATTTCTCCAGATCATTATGGTGGTCATTACATAAAGCTACATATGGGATAAAATTGCATAAAACTACACACACACACACACACGACTTTTAAAAATGAGTAAAATTTGAAGAAAATTTGTGGATGGTAACAATACTAATTTTTTGGTTTTGATAGAGCTGTACTGTTACTCAAGCTGTTCTCATAGAAAGATGTTGAGTTATGCTTACACAGGGCTTCTCTGTACGTTATTTTGTAATTTCCTATGTATGTAGAATCATTTCAATATAAAAATTTGAATAGTTACAATAAGTATAACCATTCTAGATTATTAATTTTTTTCTAATGAACTTTAAAATTATTCTATGTAGTTTGTACAGCATACTAAATTATTTCTGGGCAAATTAAATATCAAACCCAAGCCCATAGTCACCTATGTTATTACCATTGGTGAACTCTCTTTGTCAGGGGAGAGAATTATATGATGGTTAAGCAAAGAGGCATTGTGGTTAAAATTCTGATTGCTGTCTCTGAAAGTTATTTGATTAGAGATCCTCATTTCTCAGCTTTTTGAAACTTTTTATACTGAATTTGAAGTATGAGTAATAATTGTGCATATTTTATGTAATAACCACTTATAATGTGCTACTTATATGCCAGAGGCTAGGCAATTTATGAATATTTATTAAATCTTCATAATTACTTTATAGGTTATTCCCCCATTTAAAGGTGAGGAAACCGAAGGATAGGGAGATTGAGTAGTCTGCTCAAGAATATGCAATTGAGTTTTTGGAGAAGATTCTCTAATAGACTCAGCCAAGAAGCACCACCCCCACTTAAAGAGGACAAAGCATTGAGTAAATCAGCATAGTTTGGTCAGATCTATGGAGAGAAAATGTCAAGAGTATATAAAGAGGTGACACTGAAGCAGATGCTGAAGGAGGAAGCTGGGAACCCTGTGTGAGGTATCTGAACACCAGGGCTAGCTCCCAGCCCCAGTGGCTCCTGGGAAATAGATGAGCAGGGGAACTGAGAGACAGCTCACTCTCACCATGGACCTCTGTGACCCTAGTTACAGGGGCCCTTGTGTCCCCCATTTACATGTGAACCGGCAGGGGGATCTCCCCAAGGAGCAGAGACAGACTTCAGATGATACAAAGCCTGGGAGCAGCTTTTGTGCACTGGGCAGCTCCAGCAAAGCATAGCCATAGGCTCCAATCCCTCTGGACTCCCCATCACCCTCCAGCAGGCACTGGCCTCAGCTGATGGCCGAGCCAGGGAGAGAGTAAGACCAGTGACCCTGTGGGACCAGGGTGTATTTGTTCTGCAAGCCCTTCTGCCCAGTGGCTCCTTCCAGGAGCCATGCCCCACTAGCCACCTCACAGTGGTGAGTGTATGCTGCAGCCTCTATAGCCCAACCTGAGTGTGCTGCTCCACCTGAGTAATTTTCCAGTGACCTGGGAGCACATTGCATTCTCCAGTGCAGCTGAAGCCTGATCCTGAGCTGCAGGATGTCCTGGCGTCCCCAGGGCTGGGGCGCACAGCCTAGGAGTACCAAGTCAAGATTTTTGGCTGGAACTGAAGTAGGGGAGGAGTCTCCACTCTCAGAGCACTGAGAGGGGCAAGATGCATGAGTCCCTGGGCTGAGTCAAGAATGAGGCATGCTTCGCTTTACAGGGCTGGTTCAGAAAATGTATATCCTATCTTCGTGCCAGGGCCTCTGCCCAGGAGAACACACACAGCCTGGAACACCTAACAAAAGAAATGCCACATGGTGCCAGTGACCAGAGAGGGCTCTCCCAAAGCCCAGGAATGTACTTAGTGAGCGAGCAATCTTTCCCCACCTCCCATTGCAGAGCATGTCTGGAATATGAGAGAGTACCAAAGAGCCCTGTAGCTGGGTATTATCCTAGCTACCAGCCGTTACTCTCTGTGCCATCTACTGAACTGCAGTGCAAATGACAAGACCAAAAATTACCCTGCTTATATATACACTTGTGAAACCAAGTGCAAGACTTCACCACACATAAAGATCCTATACAGAGCCCTGCCCCCATGAAAGCATCCAGAAATGAAGCCAACTGACTATATCCAACTTACACCACAGTTAAAGGAACACCAACCCTCCCAGATTAGAAAGAATTAGCACAAGAACTCTGTCAATTCTAAAAGCCAGAATGTCCCCTGATATGGTTTGGCTGTGTCCCCACCCAAGTTTCATCTTGAGTTGTAGCTCCCATAATTCCCACGTGTCATGGGAGGGAGCTGATGGTAAGTAATTGAATCATGGGGGCAGGTGTTTCTTGTGCTGTTCTTGTCATAATGAATAAGTCTCAGGAGACCTGATGGTTTTATAAAAGGGAGTTCTCTGCATATGTTCTCTTTGCTTCCTGCCATGTAAGACATGACTTTGCTCCTCATTCATATTCTGCCATGATAGTGGGGGCCTCTCCAGCCATAAGGACCTGTGAGTTAATTAAACCTCTTTCCTTTATAAATTGCCTAGTCTCAGGTATGTCTTTATTAGCCATGTGAGAACAGACTAATATATCTCTTTACCTTCAAATGAGTCGATTCATTTGAAGCCTCCCAACAATGGTTCTTAACCATTCTGAAATAACTGAAATGACACACATAGAACTCAGAATCTGAATGGAAAAAAGCTCATCAAGATTCAGGAGAGAGTTGAAATCCAATCCAAGAAATCCAAGGAATCCAGTAAAATGATCCAAGGGCTGAAAGAAGAAATAGTCATTTTAAGAAAGAGCCAAACTGAACTTCTAGAACTGAAAATTCACTACTAGAATTTCATAATACAATTGGAAGTATTTACAGCAGAATAGAACATGCTAAGGAAAGAATCTCAGAGCTCAAAGACCAGTTCATTGAACCAACTTGGTCAGACAAAAATAAAGAAAAAAGAATTTATAAAAATGAACAAAACCGGCCGGGCGCGGTGGCTCAAGCCTGTAATCCCAGCACTTTGGGAGGCCGAGACGGGCGGATCACGAGGTCAGGAGATCGAGACCATCCTGGCTAACACAGTGAAACCCCGTCTCTACTAAAAATACAAAAACTAGCCAGGCGAGGTGGCGGGCGCCTGTAGTCCCAGCTACTCGGGAGGCTGAGGCGGGAGAATGGCGGGAACCCGGGAGGCGGAGCTTGCAGTGAGCTGAGATCCGGCCACTGCACTCCAGTCCGGGCGACAGAGCGAGACTCCGCCTAAAAAAAAAAAAAAAAAAAAAAAAAAAAAAAAAAAAAAAAAAAATGAACAAAACCTCTGAGAAATATGGGATTATGTAAAAAGACTAAAATCTATAACTCATTGGCATACCTGATAGAGAAGGAGAGAGAATAAGCAACTTGAAAAACATATTTGAGGATATAGTTCATGAAAATTTCGCTAATCTTGCTAAAGAGATTGATGTACAAATCCAATAAATACAGAGAACCTTGACTAGACACTATACAAGATGACCATCCCCAAGGCACATAGTCATCAGATTCACTGAGGTCAATGCAAAAGAAAAAAAAAATTTTTTTTTATTCTACTTTAAGTTCTGGGGTACATGTGCAGAACGTGCAGGTTTGTTACATAGGTATACATGTGCCATAGTGGTTTGCTGCACCCACTAACCTGTCATCTACATTAGGGATTTTTCCTAATGCTATCCCTCCCCTAGCCCCCCACTTCCTGACAGGCCCCGGTGTGTGATGTTCCCCTCCCTGTGCCCGTGTGCTCTCATTGTTCAGCTCCCACTTATGAGTGAGAACATGTGGTATTTGGTTTTCTGTTCTTGTGTTAGTTTGCTGAGAATGATGGCTTCTAGCTTCATCCATGTCCCTGCCAAGCACATGAACTCATCCTTTTTTATGACTGCATAGTGTTCCATGGTGTACATGTGCCACGTTTTCTTTGTCCAGTCTATCACTGATGGGCATTTGGGTTGGTTCCAAGTCTTTGCTATTGTGAACAGTGCTGCAATAAACATACACGTGCATGTGTCTTTATAGTAGAAAGATTTATAATCCTTTGGGTATATACCCAGTAATGGGATTTCTGGGTCAAATGGTATTTCTGGTTCTAGATCCTTGAGGAATCACCACACTGTCTTCCACAATGGTTGAACTAATTTGCACTCCCACCAACAGTGTAAAAGCATTCCTATTTCTCCACATCCTCTCCAGCATCTGTTGTTTCCTGACTTCTTAATGATTGTCATTCTAACTGGCATGAGATGGTATCTCATTGTGGCTTTGATTTGCATTGCTCTAATGAGCATCTAATAATGATGATGAGCTTTTTTTCATATGTTTGTGGGCTGCACAAATGTCTTCTTTTGAGAAGTGTCTGTTTATATCCTTTGCCCACTTTTTGATGGGCTTGTTCTTTTCTTGTAAATTTCTTTAAATTCTTAATAGATTCTGGATATTAGCCTTTGTGCAGAAGAAAAAATCTTAAAGGCAGCTAGAAAGAAGGGTAAAGTCATACATAGAGGGAAGCTCATCAGGCTAGTAGCAGACATGTCAGCAGAAACCTTACAAGTGAGAAAAGATTGGGGTCTCTTTTCAATGTCAATGAAGAAAAGAAATTCCAATTAGGAATTTCATATCCTGCCAAATTAAGCTTCATAAGTGAAGGAGAAATAAAATCATTCTCAGACAAGCAAATGTTGAGAAAATTTGTTTCAACCGGACCAGCTATATAAGAGGTCTCTAAGGGAGTGCTAAACATGGAACCAAAAGAATAACACCTACAACTAAAAAAACACTCTTAAGCACATAGTCCATGGACACTATAAAGCAACTACCCAATCAAGTCTATATAACAACCAGCTAACTTGATGACAGAATCAAAATATCAATACTAACTCTGAATGTAAATGGGCTAACTGTCCCCACTTAAAAGACAGAGTGGCAAGACAGATAAAAAGACAAGACCCAACCATCTGCTGTTTTCAAGAGACCTGCCTCATATGTAATGACACTCATAGGCTCAAAGCAAAGGGATGAAGAAAGATCTACCATGCAAATGGAAAACAAAAAAAGAGAAGTAGTAGTTATTCTTCTATCAAACAAAGTTTAAATCAATAAAAATTAAGAAGGACAAAGAAGGCCATTACAGAATGATAAAGGGTAAAATCCAATGAGAAGACACCTATCATAAATATACACACACCCAACGTTGGAGCACTCCGGTTCATGAAACAAGTTCTTCTTGTCCTATGTAAATACTTAGACAGCTGCCCATAATAGTGGGAGACTTCAACACCCCACTGGCAGCATTAAACAGATCACTGAGGCAGGAAACTAACAAATTCTGGACTTAAACTTGACACTTGACTAATTAGACACTTGACTAATGTAGACATCTACAGAACACTCTACCCAACAATCACAGAATATACATTCTTCTCATCTGTACATGGAACATATTCCAATATCAGCTACATGATTGAATGTAAAGCAAGTCTCAACAATGTTTTTAAATTGGAAAGATGCCAAGCAAACTCTCAGACTACAGTACAATACAAATAGAAATACATATCAAGAAGATCACTCAGAAAAACCAAACACATGGAAATTAAACAACTTGCTCCAGAATAACTCCTGTGTGAATATAAAAATTAAGTCAGAAGTCAAAATATTCTTTAATCACTTGAACCCAAGAGGCAGAAGTTGCAGTGAGCCGAGATCACACCACTGCACTCCAGCCTGGATGGTAGAGGAACTCCTTCTCAAAAAAAAAAAAAAAAAAAAAAAAAAAAAAAAAAAAAAAAAAAAAAAAAAAAAAAAAAAAAAAAAGAAAAGAAAAGAAAAAGAAAGAAAAAAGAAAAAGAAAGAGAGAGAAAAGCAAACAAACAAACAAAAAACTAGAGACACAATTTACCAAAACTCTAGGAAGCAGTTAAAGGAGTGTTAAAAGGAAAGTTTATAGCACTAAATGCCTTCATCAAAAAGTTAGAGAGGTCTCAAATTAACAATCTAAGTTTGTACCAAAAGGAACTGGAGAAAAGAACAAACCAACTCCACAGCTAGCAGAAGAAAATAAATAATTAAAATTGGAAAAAACTGAATGAAACTGAAATGCAAAATTTCATACAAAAGATTAGTGAAACCAAGAGTTAGATATTCGAAAAAACAAAAACAAAAACAAACAAACAAACAAAAAACAAGGTTTATAGACTGCTGGCTAGGTTAACAGAGGAAAAATGAAGAGAAGATACCAATAGTATACTCAGAAATGACAAAGATGAAATTATAACTGATCCCATAGAAATACAAAAGATACTCAGAGAACACTATGAACAACTCACTGCACACAAATTAGAAAACCTAAAGGAAATTGACAAATTCCTTGAAACATACACTCTTCCAAGATTGAGTCAGGAAAAAATGGAAACCCTGAAATAGACAAATTAAAGCTCTGAAATTGAATTAGTAATATAACACCTATCAATAAAAAAGTCCTGGACCAGAGGCATTCATGGCTGAATTCTACCAGACATATGAACAATAACTGGTACCAATCCTCCTGAAACTATGCCAAAAAATTAAGGAGGAGGGGCTTCTCCCTAACTCATCCTATGAAGCCAGTATCACCCTTATACCAAAATCTGGGAGAGATATAACCAAAAGAGAAAACTTCAGGCTAATATTCCTGATGAACATAGAAGCAAACATCCTCAACAAAATACTAGCAAATTGAATCTAGCAGCACATCAAAAAGTTAATACACCACCATCAAGTAGGCTTTATTCCTGGGTCACAAGGCTGGTTCAATATATGCAAATCAATACATGTGATTCACCCTATAAATAGAATTAAAAGCAAAACCATGTAATCATTTCAATAGATGCAGAAAAAACTTTTGATAAAATCCAACACCCCTTCATAATTGAAAGAAAACTGTCAATAGACTAGGCATCAAAGAAACATATCTCAAAATAATAAGAGCTATGACAAACCCACAGCCAAAATCATGCTGAATAGGCAAAAGCTAGAACCATTCCTCTTGAGAACTGGAATGAAGTAGTGATGCCTATTCTCACCACTCCAAGTTCAGTTCTAACCAGAGAAATCAAGCAAGAGAAATAAATAAAGGGTATTCAAACAGGAAAAGAGGAAGTCAAACTATTTCTCTCAGTTGATGATATGATCCTCTACCTAGAAAACCTCGACTCTGCCAAAAGGCTCCTGGAACTGATAAATGATTTCTAGATATGAAATCAGCATCCAAAAAGCAGTAGGATTCCTATACACCAATGATGGCTAGGCTGAGAGTAAAATCAAGAACACAATCTCCGTTTACAACAGCCACAAAGGAAAAGAAATATCTAGCAATACAGCTAACCAAGGAGGCAAACAATCTCCACAAGGAGAGCTACAAAACGCTGCTGAAAAAAATCAAAGATGATACAAATAAATGGAAAAACATTCCATGTTTATGGATTGGAAGAATCAATATCATTAAAATGGCTATACTGCCCAAAGTAATGTGTAGATTCAACACTATTCATATCAAACTACCAATGTCATTCTTCATAGAATTAGAAAAATCTATTCTATAATTCATACGGAACCAAAAAAGAGCCCAAATAGCCAAAGCAATCCTAAGCAAAAAGGACAAAACTGGAAGCTTCATATTCCCCAACTTCAAACTATACAATAAGGCTACAGTAACCAAAAAACCATGGTACTTGTAAAAAAACAGACACATAGACCAATGGAACAGAATAGAAAACTCAAAAATATAGTCATACACCCACAACTACCTGGTCTTTGACAAGGCTAACAAAAACAAGCAATGGGGAAGGTAGTCCCTGTTCAATAAATGGTGCTGGGATAACTGACTAGCCACATGCAGAAGAATAAGATTGAACTGTTTTCTTTCATCATATACAAAAATCTATTCAACATAGATTAAAACCTTATGTGTAAGACCCAAAACTATGAAAATTCTAGAAGAAAACCTAGGAAATACCCTTCTCAACATCAGCCTTGGCAAATAATTTTTAGCTAAGCCCCCAAAAGCAATTGCATCAAAAGTGGAATTTGACAAGTGGAACTTAATTAAACTAAAGAGATTCTCCACTGCAAAAGAGACTATCAACAGAGTAAACAGACAACCTATGTAGTAGGAGAAAATATTCACAAACTATGTATCCAACAAAGTCTAATATTCAGGAACTTAAACAAATCAATAAGCAAAAAACCAAATAACCCCATTAAAAACTGAATAGAGGACATGACACACACTTCTCAAAAAAGACATACAAGTGGTCAAAAAAATATGAAAAAATACTCACCATCACTAATCACCAGAGAAATGCAAATCAAAACCACAATGAAATACCATCTCACATTAGTCAAAATGGCTATTATTAAAAAGTCAAAAAACAATATATGCTGGTAAGGCTGTGGAGAAAAGGGAACTCTTATACACTGCAGCTTGGAAACTAAACTAGTTTAGCCAATGTGGAAAGCAGTTTGAAGACTTCTCAAAGAACTTAAAATAAAGCTACCATTCCACCTAGCCATCCTGTTACTGGGTATGTACCCAAAGGAAAACAGATCATTACACCAGAAAGACACATGCACTAGTATGTTCATCACCAGTCTATTTATAAAAGTAAAGAAATGGAATTAACCTGAGTGCTCATCAATGGTAGATTGGATAAAGAAAATGTGGTACATCACATGCTAGAAAATCTAGAAGAAATGGATAAATTCCTGGATGTATATATCCTCCCAAGATTGAACCAGGAAGAAATTGAATCCCAGGACAGACTAATAACAAAATCTGAAATTGAGTCAGTGATAAATAGCTTGCCAACCAAAAAATAAATAAATACATAAAATCCCAAGACCAGACGGATTCACAGCTGAATTCTACCAGATGTATGAAAAAGAGCCAGCATCATTCCTGCTGAAACTATTCCAAAAAATTGAGGAGGATGGATTCCTCCCTAACTCATTCTATAAGGCCAGCATCATATGGATGCCAAAAGCTGGCAGAGACACAAGAAAATACAGAAACTTCCAATATCCTTGATGAGCACTGATTCGAAAATTCTCAACAAAACACTGGCAAACCGAATCCAGCAGCACATCAAAAAGCTTATCCACCACAATCAAGTAGAATTTATCACTAGGTTGCAGGATTTGTTCAACATATGCCAATCAATAAGTGTCATTCATTATACAAACAGAACTAAAGACAAAAACCACGTGATTATCTCAAAAGATGTAGAAAAGGCTTTCAATAAAATTCAACGCTGCTTTATGTTAAAAAAAAAAAATCTCAATAAACTAGGTATTGAAGGAACATACCTCAAAATAATAACAATCATCTATGACAAACCCACAGCCAACACCACATTGAGTGGGCAAAAGCTGGAAGCATTCCCCTTGAAAACCAGCACAAGACAAGGATGCCCTCTCTCACCACTCCTATTCAACATAGTATTGGAATTCTTGGGCAAGGCATTCAGGCAAGAGAGAAAAATAAAGGGCATCCAAATAGGAAGAGAGGAAGTCAAACTATCCCTATTTCCAGATGACATGATTCCTATCATGCACGTCTGTGTGAAGAGACCACCAAACAGACTTTGTGTGAGCAATAAACCTTTTTAATCACCTTGGTGCAGGTGGGCTGAGTCCGAAAAGAGAGTCAGCGAAGGGAGATAAGGGTGGGGCCGTTTTATAGGATTTGGGTAGATAAAGGAAAATTACAGTCAAAGGAGGGTTGTTCTCTGGCAGGCAGGAGTAGAAGTTACAAGGTGCTGGGTAGGGGAGCTTTTTGAGCCAGGATGAGCCAAGAAAAGGAATTTCACAAGGTAATGTCATCGCTTAAGGCAAGGTCTGGCCATTTTCACTTCTTTTGTGAAAGTTAAGGTGGGGCAGGGCCTTTTCGCTTCTTTTGTGATTCTTCAGTTACTTCAGGCCATCTGGGCATATATGTGCAAGTCACAGGGGATGTGATGGCTTGGCTTGGGCTCAGAGGCCTGACAATTCCATACTAGAAAATCCCATAGTCTCAGCCCAAAAGCTCCTTAAGCTAATAAACAAGTTTAGCAATGTCTCAGGATACAAAATAATGTGCAAAAATTGCCAATATCACTAAACACCAATAACAATCAAGCTGAGAGCCAAACAAGGAACACAATCCCGTTTACAATAGCCACAAAAAGAATAAAATACCTAAGAATAGAGCTAACCAGAGAGATGAAAGGTCTCTACAAGGACAACTACAAAACACTGCTCAAAGAAATTGGAGATGACACAAACAAATGGAAAAGCATTCAATGTTCATAGATAGGAAGGATCAATATCATTAAAGTGACCATACTGCCCAAAGCAATCTATAGACTCAATGCTATTCCTATTAAACTACCATGGACATTCTTCACAGAACTTGAAAATTCACATGGAACCAAAAAAAAAGGAGCCCAACAGCATGGTACTGGTACAGACACATGGAACAATGGAACAGAATAGAGAACCCAGAAATAAGATTACACACCTACAACTCTCTGATATTCAACAAAATTGACAAAAACAAGCGGTAAGCATTCTCTATTTAATAAACGGTGCTGGGATAACTGGCTAGCCATATGCAGAAAATTAAAACTTCTTCCTTACACCATATACGAAAATTAACTCAAGATGGATTAAAGACTTAAACGTAAAACCCAAAACTATAGAAACCCCGGAAGACAACCAAGGCAATACCATTCTGGACAGAGGAATGAAGAAAGATTTCATGACAAAGACACCAAAAGCAATTGCAACAAAAGCAAAAATTGATGAATGGGATGTGATTAAACTAAAAAGCTTCTGCACAGCAAAATAAACTATCAATAGAATAAAGAGACAACATACATAATGGGAGAAAATTTTTGCAAACTGAATATGACAAAGATCTAACATCCAGCATCTATAAGGAACTTAAACAAATTTACAAGAAAAAAAACAAACAACCCCATTAAAAAGTGGGCAAAGGACGTGAACAGACAGTTCTCAAAAGAAGACATACATGCAGCCAACAATCATATGATAAAAAGCTCAACATCACTGATCGTTAGAGAAATGCAAAACAAAACCACAGTGAGATACCATCTCATTACAGTTAGAATGGCTACTATTAGAAAGTTAAAAAATAACAGACGTGGCCAGGCGCAGGGACTCACGCCTGTGATCTTAGCACTTTGGGAGGCTGAGGTGAGCAGATCATGAGGTCAGGAGTTCGAGATCAGCCTGGCCAACATGGTGAAACCCAGTCTCTACTAAAGATACAAAAAATTAGCCAGGCAGGAATGGCGGCGCACCTGTAATCCCAGCTACTCAGGAGTCAGAGGCAGGAGAATCACTTGAACCCAGGAGGTGGAGGTTGGGGTGAGCTGAGGTCAAGCCATTGCACTCCAGACTGGGCAACATTGCAAGACTCCGTCTCAAAAAAGAAAGAAAGAAAGAAAAATAAATAAATAAATAACAGATGCTGGTAAGTTATGAAGGAAAAGGAATGCTTACACACTGTTGGTGGAAGTGTAAATTGGTTCAACCATTGTAGAAGATGTTGTGGCAATTCCTCAAAGACCTAAAAACAGAAATACCACTATCTACCCAAGCGAATATAAATTGTTCTATTATAAAGACACATACATGCATACGTTCACTGCAGCACTATTCACAGTAGTAAAGACATGGAACCTGTGGGGAAAAGAGAGGTTGGCTTGTTAGTGTGTTTATATAGAAAGAAGTAAATTTAAGAGACTCCATTTGGCTCTGTATTTGAGATGCTGTTAATCTGTGACTCTACCCCCGATCCTGTCCTTGCTAGAGACATCGCTGTGGTAATTAAGGTTGAAAAGATTTTGGGCTGTAAGGAATGTGCTTTGTTAGGCAAATGCTTAAAGCCTGCTTGTGGTTGAAGGTCAGTACCATTCTCTTAAATCTCAGTAAAAGAAAAACATCTGTCTCCTGCCCGTCCCTGGGCAAATGGAACATCTCCGTGTATCTGTATGTCTTACTGCTGATTTACTCCCTTATCTTTTGAGCAATAAATACTGAGGGAACTCAGGGGCTGGTGCCGGTGTGGGTCCTCTGTAAGCACAGCACCGGTCCCCTAGGCCCCGCTTTTCTTTCTCTATACTTTGTCTCTGTGTATTATTCTTTTTCTCAAGTCTCTCGTTCCACCTAACGAGAAGCACCCACAGGTGTGGAGGGGCAGGCCACCCCTTCATCTGGTGCCCAACGTGGAGGCTTTTCTCTAAGGTGAAGGTACGCTGGAGCGTGGTCATTGAGGACAAGTCGACGAGAGACTCCCGAGTACGTCTACAGTCAGCCTTGCGGTAAGCTTGTGCGCTCGGAAGAACCTAGGGTAACAATGGGGCAAACTAAAAGTAAATATGCCTCTTATCACAGCTTTATAAAAATTCTCTTAAAAAGAGGGGGAGTTAAAGTGTCTACCAAAAATCTAATTACGCTCTTTCAAACAATAGAACAGTTTTGTCCATGGTTTCCAGAACAGGGAACTTTAGATCTAAAAGATTGGGAAAAAATTGGCAAAGAATTAAAACAAGCAAGTAGGGAAGGTAAAATCATCCCACTTACAGTATGGAATGATTGGGTCATTGTTAAAGTAGCTTTAGAACCGTTGCAAACAGAAGAAGATAACATTTCAATTTCTGATGTCCCTAAAAGCTGTGCAGTAGATTGTGAAAAAGAGGCAGGGATAGAATCCCGGAAAGGAAAAGAAAGTTCACACTGTAAATGTGTAGCAGAGCCGGTAATGGCTCGGTCAACGCAAAATGTTGACAATAATCAATTACAGGAGGTAATATATCCTGAAACGTCAAAATTAGGGGAAAAAGATCCAGAATTAGTAGAGCCATCAGAGTCTAAACCACGATGGCCAACTCTTACAACAGCTCAGATGCCTGCAACGTTAGAACCTCAAATGCAGGTTAAACAAGTACAAACTCCAAAAGAAGATCAAATAGAAAAAGATAGAGTCTCTGTCATGGCAATGCCAATCCAAATACAGTGTCCACAATATCAACAGGTAGAAAGTAAGATTCAGCCGCCAGTAGCCTATCAATACTGGCCGCCAGCTGAACTGCAGTATCTGCAGCCTCCAGAAAATCTGTATGGACAGCCAGGAGCATTGCCAGTGCCACAGGGCAGGGCGCCATATCCTCAGCTGCCCACCATGAGACTTAATCCTACAGCACCGCGTAGTACACAAGGTAGTGCAATACATAAAATTATTGATGAGGCAAGAAAACAGGGAGATATTGAGGCATGGCAATTCCCAGTAATATTAGAAGCAAGACCACCTGGAGAAGGGGCCCAAGAGGGAGAACCTCCCGTAGCTGAAGCCAGATATCAGTCCTTTTCTATAAAAGTGCTAAAAGAAATGAAAGAAGGAGTAAAACAGTATGGACCCAACTCTCCTTACATGAGAACATTATTAGATTCCATTGCTCATGGACATAGACTCATTCCTTATGATTGGGAGATTCTGGCAAAATCATCACTCTCACCCTCTCAATTTTTACAGTTTAAGACTTGGTGGATTGATGGGGCACAAGTGCAGGTCCGAAGAAATAGGACTGCCAATCCTCCAATTAACATAGATGCAGATCAACTATTAGGAATAGGTCAAAATTGGAGCACTGTTGACCAACAAGCAATAATGCCAAATGAGGCCATTGAGCAAATCAGGGCTATCTGCCTTAGGGCCTGGGAAAAAATCCAAGACCCAGGAACTGCCTGCCCTTCCTTTAATACAGTAAGACAAGGCTCAAAAGAGCCCTACCCTGACTTTGTAGCAAGACTTCAAGATGCTGCTCAAAAGTCAATTACTGATGACAATGCCCGTAAAGTCATAGTGGAGTTGATGGCATATGAAAACGCCAATCCAGATTGTCAATCAGCCATTAAGCCATTAAAAGGAAGGGTTCCCGCAGGATCAGATGTAATCTCAGAGTATGTTAAAGCCTGCGATGGAGTTGGAGGAGCTATGCATAAAGCTATGCTTATGGCTCAAGCAATCACAGGAGTTGCTTTAGGAGGACAAGTGAAAACATTTGGGGGAAAATGCTATAATTGTGGTCAAATTGGTCATCTAAAAAAGAATTGCCTAGTCACAAATAAACAAAATGTAACTACTCGAGTTACTACAACAACAGATAAAGGGCCACCTGGCCTATGTCCCAGATGTAAAAGGGGAAAACATTGGGGTAATCAATGTCATTCTAAATTTGATAAAAATGGGCAACCACTGCTGGGAAACGAGAGGAGGGGCCAGCCTCAGGCCCCGCAACAAACTGGGGCATTCAAAATTCAACCCTTTGTTCCCCAGGGTTTTCAGGAACAACAACCCCCACTGTCGCAAGTGTCTCAGGGAATAAGCCATTTATCACAATACAGCAATTATCCCCCGTCACAAGTGGCAGTGCAGCAGTAGATCTATGTACTTTACAAGCAGTCTCTCTGCTTCCAGGGGAGCCTCCAAAAAAAATCCCCACAGGGGTATACGGCCCATTGCCTGAGGGGACTGTAGGACTAATCATAGGAAGATCAAGTTTAAATTGAAAAGGAGTTCAAATTCATACTGGTGTGGTTGATTCAGACTATAAAGGAGAAATTCAATTGGTTATTAGTTCCTCAATTCCTTGGAGTGCCAGTCCAGGAGACAGGATCTCTCAATTATTACTCCTACCTTATATTAAAGTTAAAAACAATAAAATAAAAAGAACAGGAGGGTTCGGAAGCACTGATCTGGCAGGAAAGGCTGCCTATTGGGCAAGTCTGGTCTCTGAGAGCAGACCTGTGTGTAAGGCCATTATTCAAGGAAAACAGTTTGAAGGGTTGGTAGACACAGGAACAGATATCTCTGTCATTGCTTTAAATCAGTGGCCAAAAAATTGGCCTAAACAAAAGGCTGTTACAAGACTTGTCGGCGTAGGCACAGCTTCAGAAGTGTATGAAAGTACAATGATTTTACATTGTTTAGGGCCAGATAATCAAGAAAGTACTGTTCAGCCAATGATTACTTCAATTCCTGTTAATCTATGGGGTCGAGATTTGTTACAACAATGGGGTGCAGAAATCATTATGCCTGCTCCATTATACAGCCCCATGAGTCAAAAAATCATGACTAAAATGGGATATATACCAGGAAAGGGATTAGGAAAAAATGAAAATGGCATTAAAGTCCCAATTGAGACTAAAAAAAAAAAAAAAAAAAAAACTGAAAAAAGAAAAGGAATAGGGTATCCTTTTTAGGGGCGGCCACTGTAGAGCCTCCTAAACCCATTCCATTAACTTGGAAAACAAAAAAACCGGTATGGGTAAATCAGTGGCCGCTACCAAAGCAAAAACTGGAGGCTTTACACTTATTAGCAAAGGAACAATTAGAAAAGGGACACATTGAGCCTTCATTCTCACCCTGGAATTCTCCTGTATTTGTAATTCAGAAAAAGTCAGGCAAATGGCGTATGTTAATGGACTTAAGAGCCATAAACGCTGTAATTCAACCCATGGGGCCTCTCCAACCTGGATTGCCCTCTCCGGCCATGATCCCAAAAGACTGGCCTTTAATTATAATTGATCTTAAGGATTGCTTTTTTACCATTCCTCTGACAGAGCAAGATTGTGAAAAATTTGCCTTTACTATACCAGCCATAAATAATAAAGGACCAGCCACCAGGTTTCAGTGGAAAGTATTGCCTCAGGGAATGCTTAATAGTCCAACTATTTGTCAAACTTTCGTAGGTCAAGTCCTTCAACCAGTTAGAGACAAATTTTCAGATTGTTATATCATTCACTATATTGATGATATTTTATGTGCTACAGAAACAAGAGACAAATTAATTGACTGTTACACATTTCTGCAAGCAGAGGTGGCCAGCGCAGGACTAACAATAGCATCTGATAAGATCCAAACCTCTGCTCCTTTTCATTATTTAGGGATGCAAATAGAAAATAGAAAAATTAAGCCACAAAAAATAGAAATAAGAAAAGACACATTAAAAACATTAAATGACTTTCAAAAATTGTTAGGCGATATTAATTGGATTCGGCCAACTCTAGGCATTCCTACTTATGCCATGTCAAATTTGTTCTCTATCCTAAGAGGAGATCCAGACTTAAACAGTAAAAGAATATTAACCCCAGAGGCAACAAAAGAAATTAAATTAGTGGAAGAAAAAATTCAGTCAGCACAAATAAGTAGAATAGATTCTTTAGCCCCACTCCAACTTTTGATTTTTGCTACTGCACATTCTCCAACAGGCATCATTGTTCAAAATACTGATCTTGTGGAGTGGTCATTCCTTCCCCACAGTACAATTAAAACTTTTGCATTGTACTTGGATCAAATAGCTACATTAATTGGTCAGACAAGATTACGAATAATAAAATTGTGTGGTAATGACCCAGACAAAATAGTTGTTCCTTTAACCAAGGAACAAGTTAAACAAGCCTTTATCAATTCTGGTGCATGGCAAATTGGCCTTGCTGATTTTGTGGGAATTATTGATAATCATTACCCCAAAACAAAAATCTTCCAATTTTTAAAATTGACTACTTGGATTTTACCTAAAATTACCAGACATAAACCTTTAGAAAATGCTCTGACAGTATTTACTGATGGTTCCAGCAATGGAAAAGCGGCTTACACAGGGCCAAAGGAGCGAGTAGTCAAAACTCAATATCAATCAGCTCAAAGGGCAGAGTTGGTTGCAGTCATTACAGTGTTAGAAGATTTTAATCAACCTGTTAATATTATATCAGATTCTGCATATGTAGTACAGGCTACAAGGGATGTTGAGACAGCTCTAATTAAATATAGCATGGATGATCAGTTAAACCAACTGTTCAATTTGTTACAACAAACTGTAAGAAAAAGGAATTTCCCATTTTATATTACTCATATTCGAGCACATACTAAGTTACCAGGACCTTTAACTAAAGCAAATGAACAAGCTGACTTATTGGTATCCTCTGCATTCGTAAAAGCACAAGAACTTCATGCTTTGACTCATGTAAATGCAGCAGGGTTAAAAAACAAATTTGATGTTACATGGAAACAGGCAAAAAATATTGTACAACATTGTACCCAGTGTCAAGTACTACACCTGCCCACTCAAGAGGCAGGAGTTAATCCCAGAGGTCTGTGTCCTAATGCATTATGGCAAATGGATGTTACTCATGTACCTTCATTTGGAAAATTATCATATGTTCATGTAACAGTTGATACTTATTCACATTTCATATGGGCAACATGCCAGACAGGAGAAAGTACTTCCCATGTTAAAAAACATTTATTATCTTGTTTTGCTGTAATGGGAGTTCCAGAAAAAATTAAAACTGACAATGGACCAGGGTATTGTAGTAAAGCTTTCCAAAAATTCTTAAATCAGTGGAATATTACACATACAACAGGAATTCCTTATAATTCCCAAGGACAGGCCATAGTTGAAAGAACTAATAGAACACTCAAAACTCAGTTAGTTAAACAAAAAGAAGGGGGAGACAGTAAGGAGTGTACCTCTCCTCAGATGCAGCTTAATCTAGCACTCTATACTTTAAATTTTTTAAACATTTATAGAAATCAGACTACTACTTCTGCAGAACAACATCTTACTGGTAAAAAGAACAGTCCACATGAAGGAAAACTGATTTGGTGGAAAGACAACAAAAGTAGGACATGGGAAATAGGGAAGGTGATAACCTGGGGAAGAGGTTTTGCTTGTGTTTCACCAGGAGAAAATCAGCTTCCTATTTGGATACCCACTAGACATTTGAAGTTCTACAATGAACCCATCGGAGATGCAAAGAAAAGCGCCTCCACGGAGACGGAAACACCGCAATCGAGCACCATTGACTCGCATGATGAGTCAAGTGGTGATATCAGAAGAACAGATGAAGTCACCACGCACCAAGAAGGTGGAGCTGCTGACCTGGGCACAGTTAAAGAAGCTGACACTGTTAGCTAGAAAAAGCCTAGCCAGCACAAAGGTGACACACACCTCAGAAAAAATGCTGCTTACAGCTTTAATGGTTGTATCAACGGTGGTAAGTCTCCCCATGCCTGCAGGAACAGCTGCAGCTAATTATACCTACTGGGCCTATGTGCCTTTCCCGCCCTTAATTCGGGCAGTCACATGGATGGATAATCCTATTGAAGTATATGTTAATAATAGTGTGTGGGTACCTGGTCCCACAGATGATCGTTGCCCTGCCAAACCGGAGGAAGAAGGAATGATGATAAATATTTCCATTGGGTATCGTTATCCTCCTATATGTCTAGGGAAAGCACCAGGATGTTTAATGCCTGATATCCAAAATTGGTTGGTAGAAGTACCTACTCTCAATCCCACCTGTAAATTTACTTATCACATGGTAAGCGGAATGTCACTCAAACCACAGATGAACTATTTACAAGACTTCTCTTATCAAAGATCATTGAAATTTAGGCCAAAAGGAAAACCTTGCCCCAAGGAGATTTCCATAGAAACAAGAGATTTAGTTTGGGAAGAATGTGTGGCCAATAGTGCCGTAATTTTACAAAATAATACATTTGGAACTGTTATAGATTGGGCACCTCGAGGTCAATTCTACCACGATTGCACAGGACAAACTCAATTCTGTCCCAGTGCACTAGTGAGTCCAACTGTTGGTAGTGACTTAACAGAAAATGTAGACAAACATAAGCACAAAAAATTACAGTCTTTCTACCCTTGGAAATGGGGAGAAAAGGGAATCTCTACTCCAAGACCAAAAATAATAAGCCCTGTTTTTGGTCCTGAACATCCAGAATTATGGAGGCTTACTGTGGCTTCATACCACCTTAGAATTTGGTCTGGAAACCAAACTATAGAAACAAAAGATTATAAGACATTTTACTCCATCAACCTAAATTCCAGTCTAACAGTTCCTTTACAAAGTTGTGTAAAACCCCCTTATATGTTAGTCATAGGAAATATAGTTATTAAACCAGACTCCCAAACTATAACGTGTGAGAATTGCAGATTGTTTACTTGCATTGATTCGACTTTTGATTGGCAGCACCGTATTCTGCTAGTGAGAGCAAGAGAAGGCGTGTGGATCCCTGTGTCCATGGATCGACCATGGGAGGCCTCGCCATCCATCCATATTTTAACTGAAGTATTAAAAGGCATTTTAAATAGATCCAAAAGATTCATTTTTACTTTAATTGCAGTGGTTATGGGATTAATTGCAGTCACATCTACAGCCGCTGTGGCAGGAGTCGCATTGCACTCTTCTGTTCAGACAGTAAGCTTTGTTAACAATTGGCAAAAGAATTCCACAAGGTTGTGGAATTCACAATCTAGTATCGATCAAAAATTGGCAAATCAAATTAATGATCTTAGACAAACTGTCATTTGGATGGGAGATAGACTCATGAGCTTGGAACATCGTTTCCAGTTACAGTGTGACTGGAATACTTCAGATTTTTGTATTACACCCCAAATTTATAATGAGTCTAAACATCACTGGGACATGGTTAGACGCCATTTACAGGGGAGAGAAGATAATCTCACTTTAGACATTTCTAAATTAAAACAACAAATTTTTGAAGCCTCTCAGAGTCACTTAAATATTGTGCCTGGAGCTGAGGCGTTAGATCAAGTGGCAAAAAATCTTTATGGATTAAACCCCACGACTTGGATTGAGTCTATTGGAAACTCTACTGCAATAAATCTTGGAATTATGTGTTTCTGCTTAATCGGTTTGTTTTTAGTGTGCTGGACCAGTCGAAGAATCCTGCGTCAAAATCGAGAAAACGAACAAGCCTTCATCGCCATGGCACATTTATATAGAGGAAAAGGGAGAGAAAACGTTGCGGGAAGTCAGGGACCTTGAACGGAGGGACTGGCTGAAGCCACAGCAGAAAAACATAAAATATAAAGATTTCATGGACATTTTATTAGTTCTCCAAAATTTATACTTTTGTAATTTCTTATGTCTGTCTTTAATTTCTTAATCCCACCATTTTCTTTGTAAAATGAGGAGGATATATGTTACCTCAGGACCGTGTGATGATTGTCTTAACTACACAAATTGTTTGTAAAACATGTGTGTTTGATCAATATGAAATCTGGGCATCTTGAAAAAAGAACAGGATAACAGCGGTGTTCAGGAAACAAGGGAGGTAACCTTGAACTGGCCGCCGGTGAGCCGGACGGAACAGAGCCATATCTTTTCTCCTTTTGCACACAAATAGGAGAGATATCGCTGAATTCTTTTTCTCAGCAAGGAATATCCCTGAGAAAGAGAATGCGCTCTAAGGGTAGGCCTATAAACGACCCCCTTGGAGGCGTGCCGCCTTTTACAGCTGAAGCCGAAGGGATGAAATAAGCCCCGGCCTCCTGTAGTGCTCTCAGGCTTATTAGGAAGAGGAAATTCCCACCTAATAAATTTTGGTCAGTCAGGTTGTCTGCTCTCAAACCCTATTTCCTGATAAAATGTTATCAATGACTATGCGTGCCCAAAATTTCATTAGCAATTTTAATTTTAACACCATCCTGTGATCTCATCCTGCCCCCATTTACTTTGTAATATTCTATTACTTTGTGAAATATATAATGTCAGTGTCATGATGACACTGGTAGTTTTGTTGAAAAGAAAAGGGGGAAATGTGGGGAAAAGAGAGGTTGGCTTGTTAGTGTGTTTATATAGAAAGAAGTAAATTTAAGAGACTCCATTTGGCTCTGTATTTGAGATGCTGTTAATCTGTGACTCTACCCCCGATCCTGTCCTTGCTAGAGACATCGCTGTGGTAATTAAGGTTGAAAAGATTTTGGGCTGTAAGGAATGTGCTTTGTTAGGCAAATGCTTAAAGCCTGCTTGTGGTTGAAGGTCAGTACCATTCTCTTAAATCTCAGTAAAAGAAAAACATCTGTCTCCTGCCCGTCCCTGGGCAAATGGAACATCTCCGTGTATCTGTATGTCTTACTGCTGATTTACTCCCTTATCTTTTGAGCAATAAATACTGAGGGAACTCAGGGGCTGGTGCCGGTGTGGGTCCTCTGTAAGCACAGCACCGGTCCCCTAGGCCCCGCTTTTCTTTCTCTATACTTTGTCTCTGTGTATTATTCTTTTTCTCAAGTCTCTCGTTCCACCTAACGAGAAGCACCCACAGGTGTGGAGGGGCAGGCCACCCCTTCAGGAACCAACCTAAATGCCCATCAATAGTAGACTGGATAAAGAAAGTAGGGTGCGTATGTACCATGGAATACTATGTGGCCATAAAAAAGGAGATCATGTCCTTTGCAGGAACACGAATGGAGCTGGAGGCCATTATTCTTCACAAACTAACACAGGAACAGAAAACCAAAAACTGCACGTTCTCACTTATAAGTGGGAGCTAAATGATGAGAACACATGGGCACACAGAGAGGAACAACACACATTGGGGCCTATCAGAGGGTAGAGGGTGAGAGAGAGGATCAGAAAAAATTAAACAATGGGTACTAGGCTTAATGCCTGAGTGATGAAATAATCTATACAACAAACCCCCATAATACAAGTTTACCTACATAACAAACCTATACAGTTACCCCTGAACTTAAAAGTCAAATAACAAAAAAGAAAATGTGGTACATATAACCATAGAATTCTACACGGCCATAAGAGAGAATGAAATCATGTCCTCTATAGCAACATGAATGGAGCTGGAGGTCATAACCTTAAACAAATTAGTGCAGGAATAGAAAACCAAATATCACATGTTCTTAGATATAAGTGGGAGCTAAACACTGAGTATATATGGACATAAACATAGGAACAACAGACACTATGCCCTACTAGAGCAGGGAGAGAGGGAGGGGAGCGTGGGTCAAAAAACTACCTGTTGGGTATTATGCTCATTACCAGGGTACAATATACCCATGTAACAAACCTGCATATGTACTCCCTGTATCTAAAATAACATTTGAAACTTAAAAAAAGAAAAGAGTTAAAGATACATTGAATTATCTGAAGATTTCTTCAAATACCTTAAATCTGCAAGGACAATTGGTGTGATGTATATTATTTCCTGAAAAGTGTTCTTAATTAAAGCTATGAGAACATTTAAAAAAAACTTATGTTTATACAATACTGTGGTCTATTAAGTGTGCAATAGAATTAATTCTATAAAAGTAATGTACTTATCTTAACTAAAAAATTCTTAATTACCTAAAGAATGCTAATGATTTCATATGCCTGAAGTGAGTTGTAATCTGTTTTCTGATGGGGAGGTCGTGCCTCTATTGATGGCTACTGACTGGTCAGAGTAGTGGTTGCTGAAGGCTAAAGAGGCCTGTAGTAATTTCTTAAAATAAGATACCAGTGATATGTGCTGCATTGACTAACTCTTTCTGTTACAAAAGACTTCCCTGTAGCATGTGATGCTGTTTGAAAGCATTTTTCCCACAATAGAACTTCCTTCAAAATTGGAGTCAATCCTCTCAAACCTTGCCACTGCTTTATCAACTCTGTTTATGGGATATTCAAAATGCTTCATTTTCATTTCAACATTGTTTATATCTTTACTGGGAGCAGATTCCAGCTCAAGAAACTGTGTTCTTTGCTAATCCATAAGAACTAAGTCCTCATTCATTCACATTTTATCATGAGATTGCAGTGATTCTGTCACATCTCAGGCTTCACTTCCAATTCTAGTTCTCTTGCTGTTTCTACCACATCTTCGGTTACTTCCTTCACTGGAGTTTTGAACCCCTCTAAATCATCCATGAGAGTTGGAGTCATCTTCTTCCAAGCTTCTGTTAATGTTGCTGTTTGGACTTCCTCCAACAAATCATGAATGTTCTTAATAACATCTAGAATAGTGAATCCTTTCCAGAACATTTTCAATTTATTTTGCCTAGATCCATAGGAGAAATCACTATCTAAGACAGTAATAGTCTTGGAACATGTATTTCTTAACTTGAAACTCTAACTTACCCCTTGATCCATGGGCTGCAGAATGAATGTTATATTAGCAAGCATGAAAACAACATTAATCTCCTTGTATAACTCCATCAGAGCTCTTGGGTGACCAGGTACATTGCCAATGAACAGCAATATTTTGAAATAAATCTTTTAGTCTGAGCAGAAGTCTCAAGAGTGGGCTTAAAATATTCAGTAAACCATGTTGTAAGCAGATGTGTTGTTATTCAGACTTTCTGGCTCCATTTGTAGAACACAGGAAAATTAGACTTAGCATAACTCTTAAGGGCCTTAGGATTTTCAGAACAGTAAATGAGCATTGGCTTCAACTTAAAGTCACCAGTTGCATTCGTACCTAAGAAGAGAGTCAGCCTGTCCTTTGATTCTTTGAAGCCAGACATTGACTTCTCTTCCCTAGCTGTGAAAATTCTAAATGGCATCTTTTTCCAGGATAAGGTATTGCACTATGTTGAAAATCTGTTGTTTAGTGTAACCAGCTTTATTAATTATTTTAGCTACTCTGGATAACTTGCTGCAGCTTCCACACAGCACTTGCTGCTTCACCTTGTACTTTTTGTTACTGAGACGGCTTCTTTCCCTGAACTTCATGAACCAACATTTCCTAGCTGCAAAACTTTCTTCCACAGCTTCCTCACTTCTCTCAGCCTTTATAGAATTGAAGAGCGTTAAAGTCCTCACTCTGTAATAAGCTTTAACAAAGCTTAACACAGAGTTTTCAGTGAGTTAAAGACCTCACTCTGTATTAAGTGTTTAAGGGAATGTTGTGGCTGACTTGATCTTCTATCCAGACCACTAAAACTCTCTTCATATCAGCAATGAGGCTGTATTGCTTTCTTATTATGCATGTGTTCACTGCAGTAGAGTATTTAATTTCTTTCAATAACTTTTCCTTTGCATTCACAACTTGGCTAACTAGCACCAGAGGCCTAGCTTTTGGCCCATCTCAGCTGTTGACATGCCTTCTTCACTAAGCTTAGTCAGTTCCAGATTTTGATTTAAAGTGAAAGACATGTGACTCCTCTTTTCACTTGAATGCTTAAAGGGCATTGTAGTGATATTAATTGGACTAGTTTCAATATGTTTTCATCTCAGGGAATACAGAGGGCTAAGGAGAGAGAGAAAAAGTGGGGAAAGGCCAGTCTGTGGAGTAGCCAGAAAACACACAATGTTTGTCAGTTATGTTCACTGTCTTATGTGGGCATGGTTTGTGGAGCCCCAAAGCAGTTATAACAGAGAATTGATTACAGATAATCATAACATATATAATAATAATGAAAGAGTCTGAAATATTATGAGAATTACCAAAATGTAACACAGAGAAACAAAGTGAACACACGCTGCGGGAAAAATGGCACAAGCAGACTTTCTGAATGCAGAGTTGCCACAAACCTTCAATGTTTCAGAAACACAGTATTTGCAAAGCACAATAAAACAAGATACACTGGTGTATAAATTTAGGCTGAAACATTCTAAATACCAACTTAAAAATAAGAGTCCATGAACCAAGAGGTTTGAAAGGAGTTCGCCTAGACAACCTCCTAGTGTATTCCTCCTAGCCAATCATGCATGAGTCATTGGTTCAGGAGATCCAAAATGAACTTCACAGCAGCATCTGATATCACCCTAGAAATGAGGAACTACTTATTGATTGATTGATTGATTGATTGATTGAGAGGGAGTCTTACTCCATTGCCCAGGCTGCAGTGCAGTAGCACAATCACAGCTTAATGGGGCCTTGACCTCCCGGCCCCAAGTGAACCTCCCACTTCAGCCTCCCAAGTAGCTGGGACCACAGGTCTCTGCCACTACACCCAGCTAATTTTTTTTTTTTTTTAGGTCTTTGGTAGAGATGAGGGCTCACTATGTTGCCCAGGCTGGTCTCAAACTCCTTCATCAGATACCTCAAGTGATCCTCCAGCCTTGGCCTCCCAAAGTGCTGGGGGTACAGGTGTGAGCCACTGCACCCAGGTGTGAAAAATTACTCTTAGCTATTACTTACACCCAACCATCCTTGGGAGATAGTACATACTCCCTTTATTAATAGTAACTCTGGAGTAAATTGCTCCAAAGGAATGTATCAAAGCTTACATGGGGACATAGGCAACTTAATGTATCTCCGCTCAGCGACTCCCTGCACAAATAACCACCTCAAACTCACACTTATCTATTAAGGATATCTACATATTTCTGACTTGCCAGAACCTGGTGGGAACTGCAGGCTTTCAGAAATTCAAGGTCTGGACTGATGGTTAAGTTGCCAGCGACCTCTCTGGTCTCAGATGGAGACTATCTGAAGACGAGATGTCACTTAACCATTTAACTTTCCTCCGCATGTTTAACATTCATACATATGACTTGCCTCTGCTGAAATCTGAGAATCTGGACCCTGAACCGGAACCCCTTAGAACTGAGAAGGGCCACAAGAACCTATGGGGTGTGTGTGTGTATCTATTATAGAAAAATTAGAAACATGAGAAATAAAAAAGGATAATTAAAAATCACTTTTATTCCATTAACTCTGAGATAATTGCTACTATCTCAATATCCATCAGCCAGAATATTTTCTATGCATGTGCTCACATATACATAAATATACAATTTAAAAATAATGATAACAGTAATCTGATTTTTTCTTTTATAATTTTGTTTTGTTTTCATGCCATAAAGTATTATTCTAAAATATTTGTATATTGCCTGGTATGTTGGAAAATGTAGGAACTTATTTTGTAAATGATTTATTTGAGGACCTTTATAGTATTGACAATTACTCATTATGATACACAGTGTTACAATGAGCATCTTTGTGTTTAAGTCAACATTTTGAGTAGTATTACTAGTTTAGAGAAATGAAAGACTGTTACTCTATGCAGTCAGACAATCACTTGGCAATATTTCCCCTGAGATATCCCGACGGTTGTGTGGAGGGTCTATCAGCTTATGATACATTACTATTGAGATAAATAATCAAAACAATCTTATAGAAAAGAGCGATCTCTATTTTCTTGGTATACTATGTGAGAAAATAGAAATCAAACATTGGAGGAATCTTACTTTCTTGCTTTCCATCTAGGTAAAATATTCTGAAGGGCTGTTTCTGATCCTTGCTTTTGGTTACTTTTTGATAGACCCCTTCAAGTCAGTCGCTAAGACAATCCCCTCTCAAATAGCTGAATGAGGAGGCCTCAGCTGTGGTCATTGCTGCTGGCATTTTATGAGCTGGATGACTTGGAATGAGATGTGGAACAGTAAGAGAATGGAGGTCCTGGGATCTGGATATTTTTGAGATTTTCTCAGAGCCCAAGTCTGTGGCCATTGTCTAGCAGAAACGCTGGGTCTCACTTCCAATGCAGTCTCCAGAGATATTTGAGAATGAAGAAAATGAGATGATCTAGATTTCCAAGAAAATGTAGAAGCAATGCATTTCAACTTCTACTAGGAAAAAAAGAAATCTTTCTTTTTCTTAAATTTCTGTTCTGATCTTATAGGAAACTTTATACAAGATGTTATTGGTATTTTTTTAATACCACACTCCAGTAATCCATTCCTTCCAAAATGAAATTAACACAGTTTAGATAACAGATTAAAGTTTGTGTTAAACAATGAGACCCTTTGGCATCACTGTTTAATTGTACACAAAGGAAAATAAAAACTTCGCTAAGAAACACAATTCCTTTCTCTATACTTAGTAGACACATTCTGTACATAATTTTAGAGTGAAGAAATGGACTCCTAAGCAAAAAGTTGACCTAAAATCAAGAAAGGAGGACCTATACAACCTACAGAACATGGGAGAGACCACTTTTCTTCTGTATGTTCTCTCCCTAGCTCTGTGTCTTTTTTTAACATCTTAATATTTTATTATTTCAATAGTTTGGAGGTATAAGTGATTTTTGGTTACATAGATGAATTATATAGTGGTGCATTCTGAGATTTTAGTGCACCCATCACCCAACTAGTGTACATTGTACCCAACTGGTAGATTTTTGTCCCTCATCCCCCTCCTACTGTTCTTCTTCTGAGTCTCCAATGCCCGTTATATCACTCTGTAAGCTTTTATGTACTCACAGATTAGCTCCCACTGTTAAGTGAGAACATAGAGTATTTGATTTTCCATTCCTGAGTTACTTCACTTAGAATAGTGACCTCCAACTTCATCCAAGTGCTGCAAAAGACATCATTTCATTCATTTTTATGGCTGAGTAGTATTCCGTGGTATGCATGTATACCACATTTTCTTTATCCGCTCATTAGTTGATAGGCACTCAGATTAGTTCCATCTGTTTGCAATTGTGACTTGTGCTGCTATAAACATACATGTGTATATGTCTTTTTCATATAATGACTTCTTTTCCTTTGGGTAGATACCCAGTAGTGGGATTGTTGGATTGAAAGGTATTTCTACTTTTAGTTCTTTAAGAAATCTCCATACTGTTTTCCATAGAGGTTGTACTAATTTACATTCTCACCAGCAGTGTCTAAGTGTTCCCTTTTCACCACATCCAGGCCAACATCTACTGTTTTTTGACTTTTTAATAATGGCCATTCTTACAAAACTAAAGTAGAATTTCATTGTGGCTTTAATTTACTTTTTCCTGATAATCAGTGATGTTGAGCATTGTTTCATGTATATGTTGGCCTTTTGTGTATCTTCTTTTGAGAAATGTCTATACATGTCATTTTCCCACTTTTTGATGAGATTATTTGTTTTTTTTTTTGTTTGTTTGTTTGTTTTGTTTTGTTTTGTTTGCTTGCTGATTTGTCTGAGTTCCTTATAGTTCTAAATATTAGTCCTTTGTTGGATGGACAGTTTGCAAATATTTTCTCCAAATCTGTGGGTTGTCTGTTTGCCCTGATGTTTATTGCTTTTGCTGTGCAGAAGCTTTTTTAGTTTAATTAGGTCCCATTTATTTATCCTTGTTTTTGTTGCATTTGCTTTTGAGGTCTTAGTTATAAATTCTTTGCCTAGGTCAACGTCCAGAAGAGTTATTCCAAGGTTATCTTCTAGAATTTTTATGGTTTCAGGTCTTAGATTAAGTCTTTGACCCATCCTGAGTTGATTTTTGTATAAGGTGAGAGATAGGGATCCAGATTTATTCTTCTACACATGGCTAACCAGTTTTCCCAGCCCTATTTATTAAATAGGGTGTCCTCTCTCCAATTTATGTTTTTGTATGTTTTGTTGAACATCAGTTGGTTGTAAGTATTTGGCTTTATTTCTGGATTTTCTATTCTGTTTCATTGGTTATTATGTGCCTACTTTTATACCAGTACCCATGCTGTTTTAGTAACTGTAGTCTTGTAGCATAATTTCAAGTCTTGTAATTTAATACCTCCAGATTTGTTCTTTTTGCTTAGGATTGCTTTGGCTATTTGGGCTTTTTTTTTTTTTTTTTTTTTTCGGTTCCATATGAATTTTAAGATTTTTTTTTTTAATTCTGTGAAAAATGGTGCCGGTATTTTGATAAAATTTGCATGAAATCTGTAGGTGGCTTTGGGCAATCACAAAATTGTGAACATAACCATTCTTCCAATCCATGAGCATAGGATGTATTTCCATCTATATGTGCCATCTATGATTTCTTTCAGCAGTATTTTGTAGTTCTCCTTGCAGAAATCTTCCACCTCTTTGGTTAAGTATATTACTAGGGTTTGTTGTTATTGTTGTTGTTTGTTTAGTTTTACAACTATTATAAAAGGGACTCCATTTTTTATTTGATTCTCAGCTTGGTTGTTGTTGGTGTATAGCAGTGCTACTAATTTATGCCATTGATATTTTAACCTGAGACTCTATGTCTTAAATTATACTAGTGCCCTGAAGATGTGGAAGCTGCAGTGAAAGTAATAAATGCTAGAGATGCTGAACATCTGAAAAATGAAGAGCTGTTGGTAATGGGCAATGCATATGTTGGAAAGTTCCTTGTGAACATAAAATACAGCATGGGATATAGTGTTGTTGGGAAAGGTGTGACTTTTGGGGATATATTAAATATGGGAAAAGGAATTTGAAAAAAAGCAGGGAAGTAGGCTATGGACAGGTGCCAAAAAACCCTCAGAATTACAGAGTGGAAAGAGATGATGTACTGCTCTGTGCTCACTTTTCATTCTTCTCTCTCTTGCAGCTTCATTCAGTGGACAATTTGCTACGTTTCCCTGCTGGTCCTTTCTCACAGATTTTCCGTAACACTGTCCTTCTGACCAGCTCAGGAGGCATATAGATGCTGTCTCAGACACGTGAGGTTGAGAACTCTCAGATATGCAAATACTCGGTGGTTTCCTCAGGCCCTGATTGTTCTGCTTTCACATACACCTGCTCTGAAAATACACAGTTTTTCTGGTTGGGCAGACACTGTCTGGTCTTTTAAAACCCTCTCATCGGTCAGGCGCAATGGCTTACACCTGTAATCCCAGCACTTTGGGAGGCTGAGGCAGGCGGATCACGAGGTCAGGAGATCAAAACCATCTTGGCTAACACGGTGAAACCCTGTCTCTGCTAAAAATACAAAAAAAAATTAGCTGGGTGTGGTGGGGGGTGCCTGTAGTCCCAGTTACTCTGGAGGCTGAGGCAGGAGAATGGCGTGAACCCCGGGAGGTGGAACTTGCAACAACAGAGTGAGACTCTGTCTCAATAATAATAATAATAATAATAAAATAAATAAAAATTTAAAAAGCCATCTAATCCTGTTTCAGACCACAGATTTATTTTGTTTTACTTGCACTTTTTATGCATTAACAAACTTACATTTGTTGACAAGATGGCTTCAGGCTCTTACTATTAAACTGTACCTTGGAAATACCAAATAAACAAGAGGCAAACTTTTGCCTATCAAGAAACCTGTAAAACTATCATAAACACATAGGAAAACAACTACAGGGAAGCAGAAGCTGCTTAGAGTGGAAGAGGCAGATGAGAGGTAAGAGAATGCTTTCTAAGTGAGATCTTTTCTCTCCCCTAGATTTTTCTGAACTGATCATTTCCTATCCCAGCAGGGCAATTATTCCACCAACCAGTGGCAGTGGAGTAATTACTAGGGCAGTATTAGAACCCAGCCACTGTGGGAAGCAGATAGCAATAGGCACAAGAGTACTGCTCCTGAGAATTCCTGTCTCCCCACCACCATAAACAGTGGGGTGGGCAACTATGGAATGACTGTGTCCAGCTAGAGCTCTAGAGGTTTTCTGCCTGAGACTAATCCTCAACACTCCCTCAACACGCCAAATCATGACAAGTTAAATAACAGCCGAGAGAGAATAAATATGCAAATTATAATTGTCAAAATAAGTACCTGACAGGTGAATTGATTAGCATACAGAATAGTACTAAAGAAAAAAACACGGTGAGCTGGAAGATCAGGAAAAACTCTCCTAAAAATACCAAGAAGAGGTACACAGAAGGAGAGTATACAAGTTAAGAAATGTGAATGATGGCAAAGGAAGTGTCAATATCTGTATGCTTCATGTACTGCATGCAGGTACAAATAAGAGAAGAAAACTTATGGAAAAAATAATAACCTCATATTTTACAAAATCAGAGAAGGAGTAAAGATTTCACAATGAAAAGTATCATAATTTGTTAATTGAATTGATTTTAAAAACATATATATTAAAGTAAAATTTGGATATATCAATGACCAAGGGAAAATTTTGAAATACTAAAGAGCATAAAGCATTATCTATAAGTCACAGGAATGAGAATAGCCTAAGACTTCTTAACAATAACACTAAATGTAAGAAGTCAATGGAAAATGTTTTCAAAGTGTTCAAAGAAAAAAGGCAAACCATTATTTTACATGTATCTGGACTTTTATTTAACTGTGAGGGTGAATGAAGATTTTTTCTTTGGTATTACAGCCCTCAGAATCTTAACACACAGACGTGCCTGCACACACACACACACATGCAAACCACTAAAAACACTTTTAGAGGAAGTGCTACAGCAAGATGAAAAATAAATGCAGAAATAGGTCCCAAGATAGGGAAAGTGAGTTTGAATAAATAAAATAATAAAATTTTGTTGTTTAAACAATGAAAAACACACATGGAAAGAAGAAGTGAAATAAAATTATATTATTTAAACTCAAGAATGATAATGTGATTGTAGGGTCAGGAGGAAGTTGTTCTGAAGACATGTAAATGAATGTTGTTATTCATTACCACCAGAAATAAGAATAGAATGACCTTTAGAGAAGCATAGGAAAATCCACCACCTTACCCTGCTGAGCATCCTGTTGCTGCCACTGAGCAGAAGATGGCTGTCCCTCCCATGTACACTGATCTTGACAAATCTACCAGGGATGTCTTCACCAAGCGGTATAGATTAGGATTAATAAAGCTTCATTTGAAAACAAAATCTGGGAATAGACTGGTTGTTACAAGCTCAGGCTCAGCCAATCCTGAGGCCACCAAAGTGACAGGTAGTCTGGAAACCAAGAACAGATGGACCAAATATGGCCTGACATTTGCAGAGAAGTGGAACACTCACAAGACACTAGGTGCAGAGTTACTGGGGAAGATGAACTTTTTACACGGACTAAAGCTGATTTGTGATTCAGCCTCCTCATCTAACACTGGGGGCAAAATGCTAAAATCAAGACAGGGTACAAGTGACAGTACATCGACCTGGGCTGCAACGTAGATTTTGACATCTCCAGGCCTTTCATCCAGGGTGCTCTTGTGCTGAGTTACAAGCACTGGCTGGCTGGATGCCAAATACATTTTGAGATCAAAGAGTCCCAGGGGACCTAGAACAACTTTTTGCAGTTGACTTCAAGACTGATGAATTCCAGCATTACACTAATATAAATGACAGTGTTTGGCAGCTCCCCTTACTGGAAGGTGAGCAAGACTTTGGAGACCACTGTTAATCATGCGTGGACAGCAGGAAACAATAACACTCGGTTTGGAACAGCAGCCAAGTAGCAGATAGATGCTGACAGCTGCTTCTCAGCTAAAGGGAACAACTCCTGTGAGAGGTTTAGGATACATTCAGACTCCAAAGCAGTTATCAATCTAATTCCATCAGTCCTGCAAGATTACAAAAACGTCAATGCTGGTCTAAAACAAGTTTGTTCGAAGACTGGATCTTTTTTTTTTTTTTTTGAGATGGAGTCTCACTTTGTTGCCCAGGCTGGAGTGCAGTGGCACTATCTCGGTTCACTACAACCTCCACCTCCTGGGTTCAAGTGATTACTGTGCCTTAGCCTCCCGAGTAGTTGGGATTACAGGCATGCACCACCATGCCCAGCTAATTTTTGTATTTTTAGTAGAGACGGGATTTCACCATGTTGGCCAGGCTAGTCTTGAACTCCTGACCTCAGGTGATCTGCCACCTAGGCCTCCCAAAGTGCTGAGATTACAGGCATGAGCCAGACTGGAATTTTAAGCATAAATGAATACTGTACAATTATTTAATTTTAAAGTATTGTGCAGCATAGCTACCTTCAAAATTTAATGTACCCTCTTATGTTGTATGTCTAGGATGCAAGTATTGCTACATATCATGATAAATCTCTAGGTTAAAGATGTTTCATCTTTAAGATGTTACCTTTTCAGAGGTATAGAAGGAATCTGGTTCCCAAAAGGTCCTTTCAGTTAGAAATTTGGGAGGAATTGGTGGTCCTTCTAGAGATGTCTGTTTTTTTTTTGTTTTTGTTTTTTGTTTTTCATTTAGAAACGGCTGCAAGTGGTAGCTGATAACATGTAGGCACTTTCTAAAATTATATTGAGTATAAATGAAATTGGGACTTCTTGAGAATTGAACTTTGGTTTCCTATCCTAATGAGAGACTCATTGCTTGATGGTGTGTACAAATATGTCTGAGGGATACTTTTTTAGATGTATATTCATGGTCTCTTTCCACTCTATCACCTCTTTTATACCAAAAGTAGTTTTCAGGGGGTGGTAAGTTATTTCCTTTGTGCCATGTGTGGGTAACAAGGGTGATGAAGCCAATGATTCAAGACTGATATGATTTAGATCTGTGTCCCCACAAAATCTCATGTCGGATTGTAATCCCTAGTGTTGGAGGTGGGGCCTAGTGGGAGGTGATTGGATAATGTGGTGAAATTCTTATGAATAGTTGAGTCCTATCCCCTTGGTACTATATAGTGAGTGACTTCTCATGAGATATGGTTGTTTAAAAGTGGTAGCACCTCCCCTGCCTCTTTTTCTTGTTCCTGCTCTGGCCACATATGACATGCCTGCTTTCCCCTCACCTTCCTCCATGACTGAAAGTTTCCTGAGACCTCCCCAAAAGCAGAAGCTGCCATGCTTCCTCTACAGCCTGCAGAATCAAGAACCAATTAAATCTCTTTTCTTTATAAATTACTCAGTATCAAGTATTTCTTTATAGTAATGCAAGAATGGGCTAATATAGAAAATTGGTACTGAGAAGTGGGGCATTGCTATAAAGTTACCTGGAAATTTGGAAGCAGTTTTGGAATTAGATAACTGACAGAGGTTAGAAGAGTGTGGAGGACTCAAAAGAAGACTGGAAGGTGAGGGAAAGTTCAGAACTTCCTGGAGACTTGTTAAATTGTCGTGACCAAAATGCTAATAGTGATATGGACAATGAAGTCCAGGCTGAGGAGGTCTCAGATAGAGATAAGAAATTTATTGAGAACTGGAGAAAAGGTCACTTTCATTATGTATTAGCAAAGAACCTGGAGGCATTGTGCCCTTGCCCTAGGGATCTGTGAAACTTTGAACTTGAGAGTGAAGATTTAGGGTATTCGGCAGAAGAAATTTCTAAGAAGGAAAGTGTTCAAAATGTGATCTGGCTGCTTCTAACAGCCTAATGTAAAACTGAAACTTATATTTAAAAGGGAAGCAGAACATGAAAGTTTGGAAAATTTGCAGCCTGGCCATGTGGTAGAAAAGAAAAGCCTGTTTTCAGGGGAAGAATTCAAGCAGGCTGCAGACATTTGCGTAAGTATAAAGGAGTCAGGTGCTGATAACCAAGACAGTGGGCAAAAAGCCTCCAAGACATTTCAGAGACCTTCTTGACAGCCCCTCCCATCACAGGCCAGAGGCCTAGAAGGACCAAATGGTTTTGTGGTCTAGGGTCCAGACCCTGCCACCCTGTGCAGCCTTGGGACATTGCTCTCTGCATCCCAGCCACTCCAGCTTCAGCTATGGCTCAAAGGGCCCCAGATACAGCTTGGGTCACTGCTTCAGAGGGTGCAAGCCATGAGACTATGCAGCTTCCACATGGTGTTAAGCCTGTGGGTACATTCTTCCAGAGTGCAAGAGTTGAGTCATGGGTGCCTCCACCTAGATTTCAGAGGATCTTTGGAAAATCTTGGTGTTCAGGCAGAAGCCTGCTGTAGGGATGGAGCCCTCATGGAGAGATTTTACTAGGGAAATGTGGAGGAGAAATGTGGGGTTGGTGCCCCCACATAAGGTCCCCACTGGGGCACTGCCTAGTGGAACTGTGAGAAGAGGGCCACCATCCTCAAGACTCTAGAATGGTAGATCCACGGACAGCATGCACCATGCTCCAGGAAAAGCTGCAGGCACTTAATGCCAGTCCATAGAGAAGCTGTGAGGGCTTAACACTGCAAAGCCACAGAGGTAGAGCTGTCCAAGGCTTTGGGAGCACACTCCTTGCACCAGCCTGCCCTGGAGGTGAGGCATGGAGTCAAAACAGATTGTTTTAGAGCTTTAACATTTAATGACTTCCCTGCTTGCTATAGCCCCTTTCATTTGGCTAATTTATCCCTCTTGGAATGGGAGTATTTACCCAAAGCCTATACCTCCCATTGTATCTTGAAAGTAACTAACTCGTTTTTTTATCTTACAGTCTCATAGGTGGAAGGGACTAGCCTTGTCTGAGATGAGAATTTGGACTTTGTACTTTTGAGTTAATGTGGGAATGAGTTATGATTTTGGGGGTCTGTTTGGAAGGTATGATTGTATTTTACAATGTGAGAAGGACATGAGATTTTGGAGGGACCAGGGGTGGAATTATACAGTTTTGATCTGTGTCTCCACCAAATCTCATGTTGAAATGTAATCCTCAATGCTGGAGGTGGGGCCTGGTGGGAGGCAGTTGGATCATGGTGATGGTTTCTAATGGCTTAGTGGTTTAGCACCATCCTCCTAGTGTTGTTCTCGTGATTGAGTTCTCAGGATATCTGGTTGTTTAAAAGTGTGTAGTACCTCTCCCGTCTCTCTCTTCCTTCTGCTCTGACCATCTGAAACATCTCATTCCCCCTTTGCCGTTCATTGTAATTGAAAGCCTCTTGAGGCTTCCCCAGAAGCAGAAGCCATTATGCTTCCTGCAGAACTGTGAGCCAATGAAACCTCTTTTCTTTATTAATTAGCCAGTCTTGGATATTTCTTTATACCAATGTGCAAACGAACTATTACAAAGACTTAATTTCCTCTCAAGTTGTAGTTTTATTGTCCTTGCATCAGAGAATGAAATAGCTTCCAAAAACACTGAATGCAAGCCTGGAAGAGTCTCTGTGGCTGTAATCACACTTATAATCTAAAGTGGACTTCTGCTATATTCTTACCAACTTACTTTCTTAACAGTTTAATGAGTATGGTTTAGAGTCTTCCATTTTGTGTGGAATTAGATTCTCCCCTTCAAATGCCATAATTAACTTCACTTAAATAAAATTTAAATAAAATATTAAAAATTCAAACTCTATAATAAAAACTGGTAGGCATAAGTAGACATTTTTAAATAGGTAAACAGAAATGACCAAATAAAACAGCAGAAATTAGGTCCCATTAGCCTAGTAATTACAATACCGTAAATGAGTTAAACTTAACAATAACAAAGAATTGACTCTTAGATTGTATTTTTAGAAATCCAACAATACATTGGGAAACATATCTATAACAACACTAAACAAACAAATAATATCAATTTAGTTTAATATAATTCAATTGAAATAATACTATTTGGGGTACTACTTCTAACTGAAGCTATTTTTGTCTCTCATTTTACCATTAAAATGAATGTCGTGGTAATAAAATTCTCTTTCTCCTAGAAATTTAAGCAGGTTCCATGGTTTTTCTGCTCACTCTTAGGTAATAGGTAAGGTAAATATTGAACTCTCAATTGGCTAATTAGGACATTAAGTTCAAGGCATTAACTAAAATTTGAAACTTCCTCTTCTCTCAGCCTAAGTTTATTTTATGCTAAAAAACCTACAGTAAAAACAGAGTAAAAATGTGCTTAATTTTAGCTCTTTTCTCCATTTTGCCCCTCCAGCTGGCATCAACAACTTTTGGCATAGGAAGGCAGGATTAGAAAAGCTCAGGCTTCTGATGACATAGGCATATAGGTATTTAAAACTGTTGTCTTTCCTTTTTTTGGAGGCTCTAATTGGCAGAAAGCTGTCTCCCAGGCCCATCATCAAAACACTTAATCTGCCTTTTCTTTCCCTTTAGATTTCTCAGAAAGGAGTCAGATCAGAGTCCACTGTGCTCTCTGAATACAAGAAACACATTTCAAAGTTGTCTGATACTCTAAAGAGTATCAGAGCCAAGGCAAGTTCCGGAATTATCACCCCAAACCAGTCCTCTTGTAGTAGAGATAAGAGAAAGAAATCCAGTACAAAAACTCTGCCCAAGGAAGTGCATTTAACAATCTCTTTTCTCTCTCTCTGAACGCTTTTATATTCCTTAAGCAGATGAGGAGTTTAGGAGTCACGGAACATCTCAGAATATAATTTAAAAGTCACATATGGATATTTGCCATCTTATTGTGAAAATTAACAGCTATTGAATCATGATATCTAATCAAAACTTTTACTTTAACCACTTGTTATACATTTAAAACACTCTGAAAAGTTGAATAAAAAAATATAAGGAACCAATATTCAAAGTAAATATTAGGGTCCAAAAAACATTGTATATCATGCTTATATACTCATGTAACAATATAGTCTCCAAATATATAGTAACAAGTCAGAACCACAGGAGAAGAAAATTTAAATCAATAATTGTAGTTGAATATTTTAATGTAACCTTTCTGGAAACCAACAGATAAAATAAACTAAACAAAAGGATGGATGTGAGTAATACATTCAAATATAGATACATTTACATGGAACCAAAAATTCACTTTGTTTAGGAGTACAGATGAAGCATTCAAATGAGCCAATTATAAATTCAATAAAAGCTAACATTATAAGTTTTTAAACTACAATGCAATAAATTCAAAATTGATTAAAGAAGATAGTAAAAATAGTCTCATCTGCAAAAGGAAAAAAATTACTCAAAATTATACTTTAATTAAAGAGGAAATAATAAAGAATATTAAAAAAAACAAGAAAATGATAGTAAAAGTGTAATGTGAAAAAATATAGAATACAGCTAGAGCAAAACTGAGAGGAAATTTTATTGAATTAATTAACAATTATTTATTGAATTAATAAAAAAAGAAAAATTAAAGTCAAGGGACCTACCATTGAACTCAAAAAGCTTGTAAATGGAACTACAGAATTCTTCCCTCCAAATGGGGGGAATAGTAAAGAAATAATAAAAAATAGTAGAATAATAAAAAAGAACTCAAAAGGAGAACCAGCAAAACCAGTAGCTGTTTCCATAAAAAGACTAATGAAATTAACAAACATCTAGCAAGACTGATTAACAGAAAAGAAAAAGAAAAAATGCAGTTTTGATTAGATATCATGATTCAATAGCTGTTAATTTTCACAATAAGATGGCAAATATCCATAGGTGACTTTTAATTTATATTCTATTGGCATAGATAAAATGACTCTGGTCTGTGTCTTGAAACATAATAATAACTTCCCATGTAAACCTCGAAAGGAGAAATCTGAGTAAAAGAAAAACAAATCCACAACATCACAGTGGCCCAGCACTCTTATCAACAGTACCTGGAGGCCCTTTTCGTTGCAGAAAGACAGGAAAAAGAAATAAAAAAATACAAAGAGTAAGCAAGAAGTAAAAGAACAAGTATTATTTACAAATAATATGAATGCAAATGTAGCAAATCCAAAAGAATATATAGATAAATTGTTGGAATTAACACAAGAGTTTAGAAAGATTGCTGAATAAAAATAATTAGTATATAAAAATGAGTAAATGTCTTTATCACATCAACAAAAATGAAATGCACTATATATATATATTATTTTTGATAGCATACCTAAGAATAAGGAAGAGACATTTTAGACTTCTACAAAGGTAATTATAAAAGCATTAGAAAAAATTAAAGAAGACCTAGAAAATAGAGAAACATATCATATTTAGCAGTTAAAGGTTTTAATATGATAATAGCAGTTAAAGGTTTAATATGATAACCTCAATTTTTCCCAATTGCTCTATTAATTTAATGAAATCTCAATCTTAATCCTAAAACGATTTTATTTTTGTTTATCTTTTATGGAATTTAACAGTTGATTTTAAAATTGGTATGCATATACAAATGCAAAGGGCAAAGAATAGCAAGATAGTTTTGAAAAAAAAGAAAAAGACAAAATATTTCAGATTCAAATATATTTTGAAGCTATAAAAGGGTGATACAGTTACAATGATAAATGAATCAATGTAATCATATAGGTAATTCAGAAACTGATCTATATATACGCATACACTTCAGTTATAATAAATATAGTACAGGAGGAGGCAGAGGAAGATGAACAAATAGAAACCTTCACCAATCATCCCTCCTGCAAATTTCAACAACTACACATGAACAAAAAATCAGGTGAGCAATCACTGTACCTGATTTTAGCTTTATATTACTGAAAGAGGCACTGAGGAGAGTAGGAAAGACGGTTTTGAATTGCCAACATCACCCCTCCTCGATTCTTTGGCAGCAGCTGGGTGGCACATAGAGAGAATCCTTGCAGTTGCGAGAGGGAAAGCACAGTGACTGGGGAACTTGGCATTAAACTCAGTGTGGCCCTGTCATAACACTGAGAGAAAAACCACGCTGGGTTCAGCCAGTGCCCACCCATGGAGGGAACATTTGGACTAGCCCTAGCCAGAGGGGAATAGCCCATCCCAGTGGTCAGAACCTGAGTTTCTCAGCAAACCTTGTCACTCTGGGTTAAAGTGCTCTAGGATTCTAGATAAGCCTGAAACGCAGTCTAGGACATAAGGACTGCAATTCCTACGCAAGTCCTGGTGCTGGGTTGGGCTTAGAGCCAGGGAACTAGGGTAGCATGTGACCCAGAGAGACACCAGCCCAGTGGGCTAAGGGAGTGCTTGCATCACCCCTTTCAAAACCCCAGGCAGTGCAGCTTGTAGCAAAGAAATTGATTCCTTTCTTCTGCTTGAGAGGAGAGCAAAGAGTAAAGAGGACTTTGTCTTGCAGCTTAGCCACAGTAGGGTAGGGCATTGAGCAGAGTTGTAAGTCCCCCATTCCAAGCCCTAGCTCTCAGATGACATTTCTAGACACATCATGGCCCAGAAGGGAATCTGCTGCCTTGAAGAGAAGGACCCAGACCAGGCAAGATTCATCACGTGCTGAATAAAGAGCCCTTGGGCCCTCAATAACCAGCAGCAATACCCAGACAGTACACTATGGGCTTTTGGTGAGACTATGAGACATCCGGGCTTCAAGTGGGACCCAGTACACTCCCTGTTGTGGAGGCCATGGTGAAAGACTCCTTCTGCTTGAGAAAAGCAAAGAGAAAAGTAAAGGGGACTTTGTCTTGCACCTTAGGTACTAGCTCATCTACAGTTGGGTAGATCACCAAGTGGGCTCCTGGGGACCCTAAGTCCAGGCCTGGGCTCTTAAACAGCATTTCTGAACCTGCCCTGGGCCACAGGGAAGCCCACTGCCATGGAGGGTGAGTCCCAGGCCTGGAAGCTTTCACCACATGCTAAGCATGCTAAGTGAAGATCCCTTGGCCCTTAAGTGAGTATGGGCAATGGCCTGACAGAATTACTCGTGGGCCCATGGTGGCAGCCACTGAGAAAGGCTCCTCTGCCTATGGAAAGGGCAGGGAAGAGCGGAAAGGACTTTGTCTTGTGGACCAAGGAACAGCTTAGCTTCAATAGAATAAAATACCAGCTACATTTCTAAGGTTTTTGACTCCAGTCCCTGGCTCTCAGACAGCATCTCTGGACCTGACCAGGGCAAGAAAGGCACAAACCTGGCTGGCTTCCCAACTTGCTAAATGTAGGGCCCTAGGGCCTTAAGTGAGCATAAACAGTAGCCAGGCAGTGGTTACAGTGGACCCTGAGTGAGATCCAATGCTGGACTGGCTTCAGATCTGACCCAGCACAGTCAGTGGTGGTGGCCTTAGGGGTGCTTGCATCATGTCACCCCCAGCTCCAGGCTGCACAGCACAGAGAGAGAGACTCCATTTATTTGGGAGAACATAAGGGAAGAGAACAAGGGTCTCTGCCTGATAATCCAGGGAAGTCTTCTGGAACTTATCCCAGACCACTAAGGCAGTACCTCTATGACTCTGCAGGAACCACAGCACTATTGGGGTTGGGTCCCAAGTTCCTTTGAATACCTGGAAAACCTTCCCAAGAAAGACAGGCACAAACAAGGCCAGACTGCAAAGAACCACAGCAAATACTTAACTCTTAAATGCCTAGACACTAAGGAACATCCATGAGTATCAAAACCATCTCGGAAAACATGATCACCAAATGAACTGAATAAGGCACCTGGGACCAATACTGGAGAAGCAGAGATATGTTGCCTTTCAGACAGATCATGCAAAATAGCAATTTTGACAAAACGCAAAGAAATTCAAGATAACAAAGAGAGAATTCAGAATTCTATCAGGTAAACTTAACATAGGGATCAAAATAATAAAAGAAAACTAAGCAGAAATTCTGGTGTTGAAAAATGCAATCAGCATGTGGAAGAATACATCAGCATCTTTTAATAACAGAACAGATCAAACAGAGCAAAGAATGAGTGAGCTTTACAGGCAACTAATGCTAAAATGGAGAAACTGGATCACATCAAATTAAAAAGCTTCTGCACAGAAAGGAAGTAATTAACATAGTGAAGAGATCACCCACAGAATGGGAGAAAATATTTGCAAACTCCCATTCTGACAAGGTATTAATAACCAGAATATATAAGAAGATCAGACAACTCTATAGAAAATAATCTAATAATCTAATCAAAAATAATCAAGAGATCTGAATAGATATTTCTCAAAAGAAGACATACAAATGGCCAACAGGCATATGATCATCAGAGACATGCAAATCAAAACTACAGTGAGTTATCATCTCACCCCAGTTAAAATGGCGTATGTCCAAAAGACAGCAATAACAAATGCTAGTGAAGATGTGGAGAAAAGGAAACCCTCACACACTGTTGGTAGAATGTGAATTAGTACAAGCACTACGGAGAACAGTTTGGAGGTTCATCAGAAAACTAAACATAGAGCTACCATACGATCCAGCAATCCCACTGCTGGGTATGTATCACCCCCAAAAGGAAATTAGTTTATTAAAGAGCTATCCGCATTCCTATGTTTGTGGCAGCACTGTTCACAATAGCTAAGATTTGGAAGCAACCTAAGTGTTCATCACAGAGGAATCAATGAAGAAAATGTGATACACATACATAACGGAGTAGTATTCAGCCATAAAAATGAATGAGACCCTGTCATTTGCAACAACACGGATGGAACTGGACGTCATTATGTTAAGTGAAATAAGCCAGGCACAGAAAGACAAACATGTGTTTTCACTTATTTGTGGAAGCTAAAAATCAAAACGATTGAACTCATGAAGATAGAATAGAAGGATGGTTAGCAGAGGCTGGGAAGGATAGTAGAGGTATGAGGAGGAACTAGGGATGGTTAATGGGTACAAAAAATAGTTAGAAGAATAAATAAGACCTAGTATTTGATAGCACAACATGGTGACTATAGTCAATAATAATTTAAGTGTATATTTGTAAATAACTAAAATAGCATTATTGGGTTGTTTGTAACAGAAAGGATAAATGCTTAAAGTGATGGATTCCCTATTTACCGTGATGTGGCTATTACACATTGCATGTCTATATTAAAGTATCTCAGGCATCTCATAAAAATATACACTTACTATGTACCCACGACAAATAAAAATTAAAAATTAAAAAATAAATGTAGTACAGAGAACAGAAGAACTTTCTATGACTGATCCTGGGATAATTAAATATCAAGATAGAGTAAAATAAATTTTAATGTCTTCATTACTATATATGGAAGCCACACAAAATAAGTTCAAGTGAACCATAAAACTAAATGAGAAAAGAGAAACAGGGTTTTAAAAGATAACTTAGTACTATATCTTTGTAAGTTAGAGTAGAGAAAATTTCTTAAACAAAACAGCAAAGATAAAAGAAAAGATTGGTAAGTTTGACTACACTGAAATCAAGAACTTCTCTTTATCCAGAGAAACAAGGAAGAAAGTGCAAAGCAGGGCCTCAGGGTGAGAGAAAATATTTACATTACAGAAACCCAACAAAGGGTTTGTATCCAAAATTACAAGTCATAGAGAACTACAGATTTATAAAGAAAAGACAAGCAACTCGATAGAAAAATCACCACAAGACTTGAGCACTTTACAAAAAAAGAAAATCCAAAGACAAAAAACCTGTAAAAATATGGTCCACCTCATTAATAATAAGAGAAAAACAAAATAAAATCACGAGCTACTACTACACACGGATAGCAATGGCTAAATTTAAGTAGAGCAATGGGAACTAGGCTAAATGTAAATTGATTCAACCACTTTGCAAAACTTTTTGGCACCATCTACTAAAGCTGACGTGCATATATACTACCCTGTGACCCAACATTCAATTTCTGTGTAAGTGTGTGCTTATATATACCAAAATGTTCACAATATCCAGAATATCATTGTAATAATGCAAAAACTTGATACTACTCCACTGGCCATAAACAGTACAATGGACAAATAAAAGTAATGCATTCATACAATAGAATGAATTTAATAAATAGTTAGAACACAGCAATAAAAATAAGCTAGAATAAATGCATGAATAAATCTCACAAACATCATGTTGAATGAAACAAGCAAAATACAAAAGAATATGAATAATTTGATTAAATGAATATCTAGCTCAGAAACAGGCAAAACTAATCAATATTGATTAGGAATGGGTAGAGCAAAGTGAAGTAATTACCATAAAAGCTAACACCCGGGAAGTAGGGAGTCGTGATGAGGAAGAGGCAGGCAAGGACTTCTAGAATCCTTGTAATATCCTATTTTATGATCTGGGTGGTGATTATATGGGTGATTGCTTTACAATAATTAAGCTAAATGCTTTTGTTATACCTACTACGCTGTACATATATATTACATTTGGAAAAAAGCCTTAAAAAAGAATAGACTGGTAGTGAGAGATTGGAATAGGGCCACGACAATAAAAAGAGAAATGAAAGGAATCAAGAGTAATTTTATCAAACAGCAATGGTACAGTTGGAAATGATAATAGAAAAGAATCAAACATAATTTTCAGGTTTCTAGCTTAAGCATCTGAGTGAATGGTGATGGGGACACCTGAAGGGGTACATATAGTTAAAAAAAAGAAGAGTGGAGAGGTGCGTTGACTCACACCTATAATCCAAGCACAGGTGGGCAGATCACTAGGTCAGGAGATCGAGACCATCCTGGCCAACATGGTAAAACCCCATCTCTACTGAGAATACAAAAACAAGCTGGGTCTGGTGGTGTATGGCTATAATCCCAGCTACTTGGGAGGCTGAGGCAGGAGAATTACCTGAACCCAGGAGGCAGAGGTTGCAGTGAGACAAGATCACGCCACTGCACTCCAGCCTGGGTGACAGAGCAAGACTCTGTGTTGGAAAAAAAAAAAAAAAAAAGATTGCTTCAATTTTGGATATGTTCATCTGGAGGTGCGATTAAACACATGAATGATAATGTTCAGGGAATGTTGACTATTTTGGTCCAGACTCTGGAGTAAGAAGAGAAATCTATTTAATGAAGTGAAAATCAAATGCTCTGGAAAACATCTGATCTCAAAAGAATCCTATCACTGCACAGAGGTGTCAAGTGCCTCCACGCTGTGTATAATAAAACTACATCAGGCCGGGCGCGGTGGCTCAAGCCTGTAATCCCAGCACTTTGGGAGGCCGAGACGGGCGGATCACGAGGTCAGGAGATCGAGACCATCCTGGCTAACACGGTGAAACCCCGTCTCTACTAAAAATACAAAAACTAGCTGGGCGAGGTGGCGGGCGCCTGTAGTCCCAGCTACTCGGGAGGCTGAGGCAGGAGAATGGCATAAACCCGGGAGGCGGAGCTTGCAGTGAGCTGAGATCTGGCCACTGCACTCCAGTCCGGGCGACAGAGCGAGACTCCGCCTCAAAAAAAAAAAAAAAAAAAAAAAAAAAAAAAAAAAAAAACTACATCTAATTTCACTTATATAGATGTTCAAGGTTTTGTTTTTTAACCATTCTGTGCCCATTTTATGTGGGCTTGAGGTCAGATTTATTTTCTCCACCATTTGGGCTCCCAAGGGACATTTGACTCTAAGGCAGAACTTAGCTACTTTCAAGTCTTTTCAAGAGCTTTGCAGTCAGTAAAACACAAATCTGCAGTGCCTTTGCACTTGGGCTCTACGTGTGCATTCTGCTTTTTTGTCACATCTGTGTGTGTCCTTCATCTTGTATTTTAGCTCATTAATAGAACATTATGGCCAGCTGTCTGAATCAAAAAGGGCAATACAAAGGGAGAGGAAAATAAGAGGGAGGTGAAGTGGGGGAGAGAGGGAATTTTATTCTATTTGCCTTTTATTCTATTGAGTGTTAAGCTTTCAAATGTTGTTAGGATCATAAAGATGGGATGTCTCATTCTAAGATGAAGTACAAGTGAGGTTATATCTCTACCCTATCCGGCTATGCGATGTCTATGACTTTCTTTCATCTCTCCACTCATGTGGAACCTTTTCTTCGACAAACATTTGTATCATGTGACTACCTTGTTTAATAAGATACTTATTTCATGTTTGGTTTTCACATAGAAATTTGTGTATACAACTTTATCATATCTATCACTCTTCACAAAATCTTGTATACTTTCTGTTTTTAGGGATCCTATCTCATTTCTCTTTATATTGCCAACAGTAGCTATCAGAATTCCCGAAAGTTGTCACCCAGTCACAAAGCTGCTCCCCAGGACCAACCCTGCCCTTGTGGGTATCCTCATGGGACCACTGGTGGGCAGTGGTATAGAATTTTTCAAGAAAATTCAGAAAAATATGTTAGCTATATAAGACAAATGTGTATTGGAATCCAAGGCTAAAATTTTGCTCCCCATGTTTCATGACAAATTAGTCCGATAAGCAGTTCAGAGGTTCTGCAGTAAGATTAAACAATGAGATCCTCCAATAACAAAATTATAACAATGTTGAGATGCCACAAATTTTATTACAAACCTTTCTTTCCCCTTTTTAATATCCCTAGGAAGAAATTGACATTCAAAGATTAAATCCTTTTGTAGGAAAAATTCCAGACACAGTAAAATCCAAATCAACTAAAACCTTAAATCAAATCGTCTTTAAGAATTTAAAGTAACCTCTGACCCCAAATTTATTATATTCTGCTTAATCTCAACTAAGTGTAAGTTCTGGATGAAGCTAAGTTTGTTTTAGCAATTGCTGTCTGTACTGTCTCACAACTGAATTGAGTCATTTCTTTCAGAACCTTGGAGATTGTGTTGGTTCAATGCCAAGACTCTCATGAGCCGTGAGACTCTCATGATGTTTTAACAAGTTCAAAGGATTAATAGGGGATAAAAGATTATCACAGCACAGGTCCCATAGCCACTGAATTCTAGAAAGTCAACCCCCAACCCTAGAGCAATTATACTAAGCAGGCTTACACTCTTAGAACCTTTATTTAATGTCTCTACAGACCCAGACGGAGATTCATTCACATATGAAGAAAGAAAAGTAGATAAAGAAATTCATTGTTTAGCTTCAGCAGAATGCCAGTCAGTTGATGCCAGTTGATGCCAGTCGACTCAAAGCCTTTGAACTTAAACTCAATTGTGAGGAAGCTCACAGCACAAGGTTACTGTTGACACTAAAAGCATTTACTATTTTAAGGATGACTGGGAACCATTCGTTTTGTGCCCTTTTTTTAAGAACAGAAAGCATTTTAAGAATAAGTTTCATTTCAAAGGTAGTAGTACACTCATAAATTCTTACTGAAATCAATAATTACACAGGAAAATAAAAATACGTATAGCCTGTCACAGGCTGATCACAAGACTTTATAATCAAGTAGACTATTCTTAGCTTTAATATCCTATATAAGCAAGCATAATGTATGAGGTAGCAGCATTCCTTCTCCTGCTTTCTGAGGACGCCCTGCTTTGTAATTGAGTAGTTTCTTTTTTCCCCCAATTTTCATTTGAAGCCCAGAGGTACATGTGTAGGATATGCAAGTTTGTTACATAGGTAAACATGTGTCATGGGAATTTGTTGTACAGATGATTTCATCACCCAGGTATTAAGCCTAGTATTCATTAGTTATTTTTCCTGATGCTCTCTGTCTCCTCACCCCCCCACCCTCCAACAGGCCCCAGTGTGTTCTGTTACCCTCTATGTGACCATGTGTTCTCATCATTCAGCTCTCACCTATAAGCAAGAACGTGCAATGTTTGGTTTGCTGTTCTTGCACTACTTTGTTGAGAATCATGGCTTCCAACTCCATCTATGTCCCTGCAAAGGACATAATCTCATTCCTTTTTATGTCTGCATAGTATTCCATGGTGTATATGTACCACATTTTCCTTATGCAGTCTATCATTGATGGGCATTTAGGTTGATTCCATGTCTTTGTTATTGTGAATAGTGCTGCAATGAACATATGCATGCAAGTATTTTTATAATCAAATGATTTATGTTCCTTTGGGTATATACCCAGTAATGGGATTGCTGGATCAAATGGTATTTCTGCCTCTAGGTCTTGGAGGAATCACCACACTGTCTTCCACAGTGATTGAACTAATATATATTCTCACCAGCAGGGTATAAGATTTCCTTTTCCTCCACAACCTTGCCAGTATCTGTTGTTTTTTGACTTTTTGATAGTAGCCTTCTGACTGGTATGAGACGGTATCTTATTGTAGTTTTGATTTGCATTTCTCTAATGATCCGTAGTGTTGACCTTTTTTTCATATATTTGTTGGTTGCATATATGTCTTCTTTTGACAAGTGTCTGTCCATGTCCTTTGCCCACTTTTTAATGAGGTTTTTAAAAATTTTTTTTCTTGTAAATTTGTTTAAGTATCTTGTAGACATTAGATGTTAGACCTTTGTCAGATGGATAGATTGCAAATATTTTCTCCCATTCTGTAGGTTGTCTGTTCACTCTGATGATAGTTTCTTTTGCTGTGCAGAAGCTCATTAGTTTCATTGGATCCCAGTTGTCAATTTTTGCTTTTGTTGCAATTGCTTTTGGTGTCTTTGTCATGAAATCTTTGCCTGTGCCTATGTCCTGAAAGGTATTATCTAGATTTTCTTCTAAGGTTTTTATAGTCTGAGGTTTTACATTTAAGTTCTTAATCCATCTTGAATTAATTTTTGTATATGGTGTAAGGAGGGGTCCAGTTTCAATTTTCTGCATATGGCTAGCCAGTTCTCCCAGCACCATTTATTAAATAGCGAATCCTTTCCCCGTTGCTTGTTTTGGTCAGGTTTGTCAAAGATCAGATGGTTTTAGGGGTGTGGTCTTATTTCTGAGCTCTCTATTCTGTTCCATTGGTCTATGTGTCTGTTCTTAAACCAGTACCGTGCTTTTTTGGTCACTGTTGTCTTGTAGTATAATTTGAAGTCAAGCAGTGTGATATCTCCAGGTTTGTTCTTGTTAAGGATTGTCCTGGCTATTTGGACTCTTTTTTTGATTCCATACACATTTTAAAATATTTTTTTTTCTAATTCTGTGAAGAATGTCAATAGTAATTTAATGGGCATAGCATTGAATCTATAAATTGTTTTTACATGATATCAGTTCTTCCTATCCATGAGGATGGAATGTTTTTCCATTTCTTTGTGTCATCTCTGCTATCCTTGAGTAGTGGTTTGCAGTTCTCCTTGAAAAGGGACTTCACTTCCCTTGTTAGCTGTATTCCTAGGTATTTTATTCTTTTGTGGCAATTGTGAGTAGGAGCTCATTTATGATTGGCTCTCTGCTTGTCTATTGTTAGTGTATAGAAATTCTCATGATTTTTGCACTTTGATTATGTATCCTGAGACTTTGCTGAAGTTGCTTATCAGCTTAAGAAGCTTTTGAGCTGAGATGATTGGTTATCTAGATATAGGATCATGTCATCTGCTAACAAAGATAGTGTGACTTCCTCTCTTCCTATCTGAATACCCTTTAGTTCTTTCTCTTGCCTGATTGCCCTGGCCAGAACTTCCAATTCTATGCTGAATAGGAGTGGTGAGAGAGGCCATCCTTGTCTTGGGGATTTTCAAGGGGAATGCTTCCAGCTTTTGCTCATTCAGTAGGATATTGGCTTGGCTGTGGGTTTCTCATGCTCCAGGATGCAAAGTTCAACATATGCAAATCAATAAATGTGATTCATCCCATAAACAGAACTAAAGACAAAAGTCACATGATTATCTCAATAAATGCAGAAAAGGCCTTCAATAAAATTCAACATCTCTTCATGTTAAAAACTCTTGATAAACTAGGTATTGAAGGAACCTACATTACAATAGCATTTTGTGTCTTTCTTTTTCATTGAATCTATTCAAAGCCTCTTAGTTTTCACTTCCTCTTCGAGTGAGGTGCTTCTGACACCTCAACTCTGAGTTCACTGAGAGACCTCTTATGTGACACAGCATCTACCGTCTCAAGTGAGCAGACCAGCCTCTGCTTGTTATGGAATTGTACTGGCCTAAGAAGACTGCCTCCTAGGGAAGTTTTTCACCTTGCACTTACATTTAGTTCAGTTAGAAAGTATATCTAGCCAGATATATGTGTTTGCTCACGCCTGTAGCCCTAGCACTTTGGGAGGTGGAGGTGGGTAGATTGATTGAGCCTAGGAGTTCAGGACCAGTCTGGGCAGCATAGCCCCATCTCTATATGAAAGAATTAAAAAATTAAGCCACCTACAATAACTAAGCAATCATGTCAGTAATTGTTTAAATGTTTTCCACCCTTAAGCCTAGAGAACATCACATGAATTCAAGAGTGATCCATCCAGTTTGCTGCTTGGACTTGAAAGCAGGGTGAGATTTGGGGTGACTGAGATATAGGAAGCTTTTCTAGGCTTCATTCTAGCAATTTAAAACTAGATTCTTACTGGTGTTTTGTAGCATACAAGGAATCTTAGAGCCAAAAATATTATTCCAGTCACCAGTGCCTAAAAATGCTTTAGAGATTTCTATTTTTGCCCCTCGCCCCTCAAAACAAAACAAAACAAAAGACTATCTGCTTCACCTATGACTACCTAGAAAATGTGACTCTGCCTACTGTGGGCCTCTGTTGAACCATCTTGTAGCCCCCAAAGTTCTGTTACCAGGCAGCACTTGTGTCCTTCCAAGCACTTACTGCCCATGTGTAAGCCCTTGCCTTGTCTGTCCCTGCTTACAAGGGCTTCGCAGCAATCTTGAAGGCCCTTACAAGGATTTTGTGCCTTTTGCTTATTGACATTCATGGATACAGTCCCACCTCTATAGAAGCAGTCACCAGCCTATGAACAAAGCCACCACAAGTTGTGTCACAAAACCATATGCCCTAAGACTGCAAGCATCTTGCCCAGGTTCAGTAATTAAGTATAAAAGGTGGCTCAGAATAGTCCTCTGCAATCTGGAAAATGCCCTTCTCTCTTACTAAACAAATCCCAAGGCTGAGAATGACAGGATCTGTTGCCACCAAAAGCCTCTCCTTGTAAATATATAGTTCTCATACATAGGATCTTTTGTTTTTAGTTCTTTAACATCTAAACTCATGCCACAATTATTTGTGTCTCTGAAAATTTGCTCTGGAACTTTAGACTCCCCCACTCCCTCCCCACTTAAATCTCCACACAGGGGAAGGCGTATGCTTGTTCGTAAATCCTTCTACCAGCAGAGTTGCATCCAGGGGGAAGAGCATGGAGCTAAGTTTAGCATGGAGCTGGGCGCGGTGGCTCATGCCTGTAATCCCACACTTTGGGAGGCCAAGTGGGTGGATCACGAGGTCAGGAGATCGAGACCATCCTGCCAACATGATGAAACCCAGTCTCTACTAAGAATACAAAAATTAGCCGGTCATGGTGGCATGTGCCTGTAGTCCCAGCACTTGGGAGGCTGAGGCACAAGAATCACTTGAACCCGGGATGCAGAGGTTACAGTGAGCCGAGATCGTTCTACTACATTCTAGCCTGGGCAACAAAGTGAGACTCCTTCTCAAAAAATAATAGTAATAATAATAATAAGTTTAGCATGACTCAATTATTCTTCCCAAATTTACCAATCACATAAGGCACGTTACTTCTTCCAGGGTGGAGTGAGTTAAGGAGCAAAAGGAGGAATGAGAGTAGGAGTTGCATGCACATGGAAGAAAACAGGTGTCCCCCCAACACAACCATTCATTAGTTTATTCATGCAAATGAAAAGTTATTCTGTTCAATTAGATTTGCCATATTTAGCAAATAAAAATATGAGACTTGTTCCCAAACCTTGTAATACTATCTAATGAGAAAAATAGGTGTTATACAATCACATAAATATATAGAGAAAGATAAAATTTGGTGACTTCCATGGGAGAAGGAACATAATAATATTCGTTAAAAAAAGAGGACCCTCTTTCCATTACATGCCAAGGTTGGGCACCCTGAGGATGGGACATTTGATCTGAGATCATCTTCCATTTCTAATGTAAAGGTCTCTGAATGATGACAACTTTATCCTGGTAGGTAGATTCCTAAGAATGGCTTACCTCTAAGTCTAAAACATGCATTTCTAACAGAAGTGATATGACCCTCAAAGAGGCAAGAATTGACTCTTGCGAAGATGAAAAAAAAACCTAATTTTTTAATGTATCAAACACAGCTGTACATGCAGCACATAAACACATAAATAGTATATTTGTGGTATTAAATTTTCATGGAAAAAGGGGGTAGCTAAAAACAAGAATGTCTTAAAAAGATCATTAGGGGAGCAATAATGAAAAAATGGTTGAGAAACACTGGTTCAGAGTTTTTATTCAATAGTCCCTCAAACAATGTTTACTGAAGGCATGCTTTCAAGAAAGAACAGTTAGAGGTGCAGGGGATATAATGGATAAGAAAAGCGGTCCTTAAATGTTAGTGGGAAAGAAGACGCAAAAGTAAACAAGGAAATAGAGAAAATAATTGCAAATTGTTATTAAAACTGAAAAAAACACAAAGGACTTGAAACAAAATAATGGGGTGGAACCTCTTTGATTGCAAAGTGAGGGAAGGCCTTTCTGAGAAGGGCTTTGGCTTTAAAAACAGTGGTACACTTGCTGATTTATCTCCTAATTTGCAGATCTGGGTGAGATTACGAGCAGTCCCTAATCTGTAAATTTGTATTATTTTCCTGTTCAGAAACCTCATGACAACTTATGTGAAAGTCAAAAAGGCGTATGCTTGACACGTCTTGACTGTGTGACTCACACCACGCTCATTAAGCTTGCCTACATTAGGAGCTGCATGCGGAAGCAAAGGCTGTGTGAAGACAAGCTAGTGAAGGGGTTTTCCATGTGAAAAACAAAGAAAGAATTATTTGAATATTAGCAAATCCACAGCTTCACATTTCTAGAGAACCCAGGCACAGCCTTGGAGACATTACTCCTGAGAGACTGCATTTGTTGGAAGATGAGCCCCAACTTCTAAAAATGTATCACTACCAGGATTGAGATACAAACAGCATTTAGGAAGGTAGCCACGTTCACATTTTCAGAGCCCAAAGCAAGGTATGATACTAAGCTCTTCTTCCCTTTTCTAATTCTTGCAGGTCTGATCTGAGGGGCAGCTTCCTGCCCTCCTTCCTGGAGATAAGTCCGGCTTTTGGTGAGAAAGACTTTCCCTGCCCTCTGCCAGGCCGATGCCCATGCTTCTGTGGCTGCTGCTGCTGATCCTGAGTGAACAGATGGACTACAATGGGACCAGGGCCTCAGTTCCTAGAGGTGACCAGGGAAAAACTCAAAGAGCTTCTATCTCTGCTTCTACTTGGGGTTCAGAGACAGATAGCCAGGGATGAGAAGTGAGCAGAGCTGGGCTCCCAGGACAACCAAGAGGCTCCAAATGCAACCATCAGAGCAAGTCAGATATCCTGCCCTTGGTTTCTCATCCACTGCTTTTCTCACCTCATAGGAAACTTGGATTTTTCCTTCTGCCAAACCACAACTCTATATCCCACCCTCCCTCTTAAGCCTCAGACTAAATAATTTTTCAGATAAACAGTTACTTCTAAAAACTTAGGCATGTGAAGGAAGGTCTACTGAGAAACATCACTCTTTTCTGGAAGTTTTAAGCCAAAATGTAATCAGAGATTGAAAAAGTGAGAGGAACAATAGGAAGCCCAAGGAACAAAGGGAGCACAAACCATTTCTGCAAGTCTTTGTCTGCCCCTGCACTCAGAGAAGACAGGGAGAGAATAAAATGTGCCATGGCCAAGTAAATAATAACAGAGATGAGGTCAGGCCTTGGACACAAGCCATCACGTTTTTAAAATAATTTATAGGCCATTTGTTTGTTGCTTAGGGGCTCTGGGTGATATAAAAAGGGAGCAAAGAAGTGATAAGGAAAAACAAAAGAAGCGGTTGTGGTTACGTTGTTAAAAAATGTTTTAGAGAGTGTCTGATTGTCATTTTCTGCTCCCTCACAGCTCGTAGAAGAGAACAATCAGGTAAGTTTCTCCTTCTCTCTGCCCCTCTGGTCTCTGCATATGGGTCCCCTCAGCCCACACAGCCTGCCCCAACCCTTGCAGGGATGCATCCCATCAGCAGTGCTGGTGCTCTGGGGTCACATCTGCTACTATATTGGGTGAACAGAGCCTCCTCCGACTTTTTCAGTCTCCAGGGTTTTTTACCCCTACATTACCAGGATTCCTCAGAGTAGAGGAAGGAAACATTTGCAGAGCAAAGGGCAGAGGCAAGAGGCTGATGATGAAGGAATCTCATCTCTGATCTCCATATTCTCTAATACATCTCCTTTTGAATGTCCAAGCTAGTGCTGCTATCAAAGGACATAGAAATAGCTCCCATTCATGGAGGAAGATGCTACAGCAGAATCCTTATAAATCTCCAAAAAGAGCTCACGCCACTGCCACACCTCACTTCCATGCCTGTCAGTCAGTTGCAATTCCATACACAAGTTTGACTTCCCAAGCAGTCCATCCTCCTCCATTTAAATTCTTTATGTCCCTCCATTGTTTACTGTGCCCAACTTAGATGGAGAGTAAAGTTGCCTTGCCCACAGACTCTCAAACTAAGAAAGATATAAAAGTAATACAAGTGAGAAAATCTTATTCATTAAGTGTTAACAAGTAGGAAGTAATTTTCTGGAGTCTAGACACTACTTCTGAGGTATATACATCCCAGGTTCACCTTTATCTGGACAGAAACTCATAGAACAAGAGAATTTCAGAATCAGCCACATTCTGAGGCCTTCACAGTGTTTGCCCACTGGCAAATCACATCTCCTGAGCTTTCCTGAGGCAATGCCAGGAACCCGAGACCTCTCCCCTCTAATACCCATCTGCTCACCTCCAGGAAATGGGTGAGGAAGAACAGATTCTTTCCCAGGCATTTCCCCAGGTTATTTCTGCTCCATTTTCCACCCTGGTCCAGACTGGAAATTAGTCCAGGAAAACTCCTGACTGTAGGTTGGGCTCCCCCTGTGCTGTGCCCACCTCCCATTGACCTTCCCCTGCCTTTATCTTCCTATTTCCTGTTTAGAGGTAGCTCCAAAAGCTGTACTTCTCCTTGATCCTCCATGGTCCACAACCTTCAAAGGAGAAAAAGTGACTCTCACATGCAGGGGAATATCACATTTCCCAGCCCGCAGAGACATGTTTTGGTATCGCAATGAGAAGTTGTTGAAAAAACAATATAACGCAATCCAAATTACGGAGTCTGGAAATTATCAATGCAAGACCCGAGAATCCTCCCTCAGTGATGCTGTGCATGTGGAATTTTCATATGGTGAGGAATGGAAGGGGAGTGTCTAAAGTCAAGCCACCAGGCAGAATGTCTGAGGGCTGGGTTAATGCAGGGATCCAGGCAGAGTTGTAAGCAGCCATGGGAATATTTGATGTGCTGACCCCACTGAGGAAAATAAAGAGATAGGGCAGCAGCATGATGTTGGATTGTCTATCTATCCCCTTCCAAAGAAGTATGGGTGACCCAGGGACCATCAGGCACAAACAGGTTTAGGTCTGGGATTCCTCTTTTGTGTAAAGACATGTGAGGATTTCTCAAGAAAGTTTTCTGGGAATTGGTTCGCTCTCCTGGGGAAAGGAAGAATAAGGTATTGGAGCCACATGACAATGTGGGTGGGGGCCATTTGCAGGTGTGTATAGAACTATGGCTCTTGCCTCATGGGCGGAAATGGGAGTGAAGGCAGAAGCAGCAGGGTGTAAATGAGTGTGCTCCTGTGCTCTTTGCAGACTCGCTGATCCTGCAGGCTTCACATCCTGTCTTTGAAGGAGATAATGTCACCCTGAGATGTCAGGGGAAAGAAGATGAAAATGCTCATGAAAAGGTTTACTACAAAGATGGAAAACAGCTTCCTAATAGTTATAATTTAGACTTCATCATAGTGAATTCAGTCTCCAGGGATAATAGCAAATATCATTGTACTGCTAATTATTGGATATTTCCCATAGTATCAATTAAACGAACTTCAAAATACCTAAATATCCAAGTTCAAGGTAATGGCTAGATTCCTGTGGATTACTGGGTTTGGTAGAGAAACTGAGGATAAAGGGAAGGTGTTTATCAGTGGGAATTTCATAAAGAGGTTCCTATGGCTCAGCCATGGGAAGGAGATTGTTCTTTCTGCATGCTTCTCTATCTCCTGATGACTGGTGCTGAGAACAGAAGTGCATCTCTCTAGGAACTCTGAGCCTCACCACCCTGGGGACTATGTTTTTTTTTTCTTTTCATTAGAGCTGTTTCTACATCCTGTGCTGAGAGTCAGCTCTTCCATGCCCATAGAGGGGAGTCCCATGACCCTGATCTGTGAGACCCAGCTCTCTCCACAGAGGCCAAAAGTCCAGCTGCAATTCTCCTTCTTCAGAGATAGTCAGACCCTCGGATCAGGCTGGAGCAGGTCCCCCAAACTCCAGATCCCTGCCATGTGGACTGAAGACTCCGGGTCTTACTGGTGTGAGGCAGAGACAGTGACTGACAACATCAAAAAAAGGAGCCTGACATCTCAGATACGTGTACAGAGTGAGTGTTCAAGGGGCTACTCTTCCAGAATCAGAGCTGGGGAGAGGAAGGCAGACCAGTGACAACTTCAGCACCCCTAGGATGGTAGACATAACAGAGAGGAGTGTCCAGCTATTCTGGTCATCTTCTCTCTTTAAGCTCAACGTTGGTTTAACAGCCCTAGAACATTTTCTTCCACTTGAGTCAGGTAATAGTAATTATTGATCAGTTACTGAGTGCCTAACCCTATGGGGTTACAGAGATGTACAAGATCGGTTCTCTCATGAATCAAGAGACAACTAGAAGCACAGCTGAACACATGTAGTTTTGAGAAGCCCCTGTGGTGCTTCCGTTTGGTGACCTAAACTCACAACAAAATAGTCAGAAAAGGGGAAGATGAATATGAACGATAATAGTCAGAGAAAGATATGGCACATGGATGTAAATCTGGAGAAGTCTTGAAGAATAGGAGAAGAGTTTGGGTTCTACTTGGATCTTCAAAATAGAGGATCTCCAGTGTTCTCTTTTACTTTGTGGTTTATTGATGCATCAAAGATTCCTTAGAGATAAACACATACAAAATGTGACCAGAAAACTTTGAGTTTATGGAGATTATGGACTTGTTACCCACATTTCCCAAGGATGGGAATTGTTGTGGGAGTGAGAGGGATGTTGCTTCCTTTATAATAGTATACACAATTAATTTCTTATTTCCTGCTTGGGCTTCTGCCTGCTGCACCTGCTGCTATTGGCCTATTCATGGCAGGTCTAGCCTTCCCCTTGACCTTGATGTCCCTGCCATCAGGACCTTCACATGCCATCTTGTGTTCCCCCAGGAGTCCCTGTGTCTAATGTGAATCTAGAGATCCAGCCCACTGGAGGGCAGCTGATTGAAGGAGAAAATATGGTCCTTATTTGCTCAGTAGCCCAGGGTTCAGGGACTGTCACATTCTCCTGGCACAAAGAAGGAAGAGTAAGAAGCCTGGGTAGAAAGACCCAGCGTTCCCTGTTGGCAGAGCTGCATGTTCTCATGGTGAAGGAGAGTGACGCAGGGAGATACTACTGTGCAGCTGACAATGTTCATGGCCCCATCCTCAGCACATTGATTCAAGTCACTGTGAGAAGTAAGTTTCGATTCCTTTCACAGAGCCTCTAGTTGCAGTCCAGGGTTTAGGTTCTCTGTCAGCCACTAGGATCTCCTAAAAGAGGCATTGGGAGGGAAGGAGGGAGGGAAGGAGGGAGGGAAAGAGGGATGGTGGGGCGGGGGGGTGGAGAGAGAGAGAGAGAGAGATTTAAAAGCTATCCAAGAAATGGAAAGATAGCAAAATAATTTGAAGAACCTTACTTCTTGTGGGGAAGACCGAATGGTGATGAAAACAAAACTACCCCGGATTAACTCTCACTGTTTTGGGGAAATGCTTCTGATTGTTAGATAAGAAAAATGTGATCAGTGAGAAACAGAAACAATCAAGGGACAAGGGACATATCTATTGCTAGGCTCCTTGAGAGAGGTTGTGCATCTGTCACAAACATCAGAATCCTCTGACAGCCCTTTTGTCTCCCTCAGTTCCAGTATCTCACCCCATCCTCACCTTCAGGGCCCCCAGGGTCCAGGCTCCAGTGGGGGACCTGCTGGAGCTTCACTGTGAGGCCCTGAGAGGCTCTCCCCCCATCCTGTACCGATTTTATCATGAGGATGTCACCCTGGGGAACAGCTCAGCCCCCTCTGGAGGAGGAGCCTCCTTCAACCTCTCTCTAACTGCAGAACATTCTGGAAACTACTCCTGTGATGCAGACAATGGCCTGGGGGCCCAGCACAGTCATGGAGTGAGTCTCAGGGTCACAGGTAAGCAAGATATACCCACAGCAGTTAACAGCCAATGCAAGAGATCATGTCTTCTCAGAAATAGCTCCACTGGGCTATTTGCTGGTTGATATCCCAATAGACTTCCCACTCTTTATGACTCCGCCTGGGAGTTCTGGGATTGTTCCTTGTGACTACACATTTAGTAACTTAGACCATTTCTTTTTTTTTTTTTTTTTTTGATTCCTCTATAATTGTCATGAACGACCATCCATATACCCCATTCATTTTTTTTTTTTTTTCTGGTGGAGGCACAAAGGCTTACCAGAATACCAAATATGTAATGGGTCAGCAATTACTGACAAAGGAAAATTCTGAATTCCCTTGCCCAGGAAAAATTGAAACTGGATCACAAACACAGCATCCCTTGCCATAGTTTTTTCCCTTTTTCCCCTTGCCCCTATCTTCTCTTTCTGTTCCTTTCTTTCTTTTCTTTTTCCTTTCTGGCCCTATCGGCTATCTCGAAAAAGAAAAGACTCATGGTTATCTAACTTTCGGTTTCCTACTTTTTCCTCTTTTGGCTCCACACTTGGCTTCCCTGGAAACGAAGATCAATTAAAGTGTCCCTGTGTGTCAAAATTATGGATACCCACCTGTCTTTTCTGGGGGTTCTTGTTCAGCCCCTAGGACTCACCAGGCAAGTCCTCCCCTCTTTTCATGGTTCCTGTCCTTTCCGTTCAGGTTTAGTAGAAATGGGTAAATTCTCTGACAGGGTGGAGGGAAGGCGAAGTCCCCGGATTCTAATGACCAATCTAACCTTCTCACTTTTTTCAAATGCCTTCTGATTGGGTCTCGTTTAAACTGATGTTCTCAGTATCCCCTAACAAAATTTTCCTTCAGTAGAGGCACCAGGGCAGCTCATATTTTCCGTGTCCAGCCCCGAAGAACCATTAGCAATGTGCCCAATCATTTCGAAGAGAACCTCCAGTCCAAGTCATGGTTATCCCAAAGTGCTCAGCATTTGGAGGATAGGAAAGGGCACTGGGACCTAGGAAAAGATGGCAAAATAAGAGAGATATGGCAATAATTCTCAGTGACCCAAACCCGTACATTCTCAGGATTTTGCCATGGACTCTTATTCTCCAATGATTCCAAACTATTAGAACACTGATGACATTTTAGTTAATAATAATCTTTCCTATAGGCCAAACTTGGGTAATGATTTAAGGAAGTATTAAAATCTGGGAATGCCAGACAGTGTGCTGAAACAGACTCCAGTTTTGAACAAGAAAATATCATTTGTTTAACCTTGAATAAGTCTTCTTACTAGTCTTGTGCTTATTTTCCTCTCTTATAAACTAATTGAGTCAGCAAATCATGGGGGTACAAGAATTCTGGATATCACAACCCCACCATCAAACTTTAACACCACAATGTTACTATACAAATGGTACATATGTTTGAACACAATATTATATCATATACGTATTATAAACAGATGAAATAACATAAATAGAAAAGAGAATAGAAATTAAATAAGGGGCAGGGTGCAGTGGCTCATGCCCGTAATCCTAGCATTTTGGGAGGCTGAGGTGGGCAGATTACTTGAGCTTAGGAGTTTGAGACCAGCCTGGGCAACATGGAGAAACCCCTTTCTCTACAAAAAAAACACAAAATTAAGTTAGGCATGGTGGCATGCGCCTGTACTCTCAGATACTTGGGAGGCTGAGGTGGGAGGATGGCTTGAACCCAAGAGGTTGAGACTGCAGTGAGCCAAGATTGCCCCACTGCACTCCAGCCTGGGCGACAGAGTGAGACCACATCAAAAAAGAAAGAAAAGAAAAAGAAAGAAAGAAAGAAAGAAAGAAAGAAAGAAAAGAAAGAAAGAAAGAAAGAAAGAAAGAAAGAAAGAAAGAAAGAAAGAAAGAAAATATTTTTAAATCTTTGATTTAGAATACTTGACTAAAATTCTTATAATTGAATATGCTTCATTTACTTTGAAAATCTTAGTTTACTTATGGTGGTACAATTATTTGGTTTTGGTTCTGAGTTTGGCCTTATTCCTATTAGTTTTAGTGTCTGTTACTGCTTAAAGCTTTATCTTACCAATATATCTAGATCCAAGTGGAAGCAGATCATCAGTGCTGCTCTTTCAATTCCATTATACTCATTTTTGTTGATGTTTATTAGTTGTTCTTGTAAAGTAAGTGGGAAGTGCTGCATGTTGAATTTCCTTTTTTTTTTTTTTTTTTTGAGATGGAGTCTTACTCTGTTGCCCTGGCTGGAGTGCAGTTGCACTATCTCAGCTCACTGCAACCTCCACCTCTCAGGTTCAAGCAATTCTCCTGCCTCAGCCTCTCTAGTAGCTGAGGCAGGCCACCACACCGCCGTGCAATTTTTTTTGTATTTTTAGTAGAGAACGGAGAGGGACGGACGAAACGGGAGGGTAGGACGAAAAGAACAACGGACGACGGTGTACTAGAAAAACGACAAGACGTTTAGTTTTAGTAGAGACGGACGCGGGGGACAAACACCACCAAACCAAACGAAAGAAGTAAGAGAGGGTTTTTCATCATGTTGTCCACAGAAGACAACAAATAAAACCCATCTGGTCTCGAACTTCTATCTCAGGGAATCTACCAAACCATCTCCAAAACCGCCGTAATCCACCTCATCAAAACCCAAAACACAAAGCACACATAAGTGCTATAATTAACAAGATAACTCTCATAAAACAAGATCCACCACTCCCAGCCACGTCAAGTGCTTGACTTTCTCTCGAATGTGTGAAAAATGTGTTTAAATAAACTTTGAAGAGGAGCGATAAGCGGGTTGCCATGTTTCCTGTTTCCTTTCTGTTTTCCTCAATGATTTTTAAAGGTGCAGATATAAATTTTTAAAGTTGACTTACTTACATTTTTCTGGTAATAAGACCACATAGAAATGTAAATATTTTTAAACAACTGTTTTCCAAAATATTATCCCTATAGCATGAGTTTAGCAAGCAGTTAACATAAGTTATAAAACTGTTAAAGGGCAGTTTTTTATTAAATAAAAAAAAAACACCCATACACAAAACAGTCATGTTTGCTAAGTATTACATGTCAGAACCCAAATAACTCGTCCAAACACAATAAACAGATAAATCTACATCACCAAAAGACCACAAAATGTAAATACTGTCTTTCTTGTTCTTTCCACACGGATAAAACAACAAGCGACCGCTAGACCTCGATTAATCTTTAACATTATTAATTTCCTCTTTTTTTTAGAACTTTTGCCGCGTTACAGCAAATAAATGAACTTTCTCGTGTGGATACAAAAGGTTTGAGGGTTACTGGTTGGAGCGTCCCAATCTCTCCTCTACATACAGCCTTTGTACAGTGTTTTTTTTTTTCTTATTATTTGTGCGCAGGCCGCGGTGGCTCATTGCTTGCAATCCACTCCCCGTCAACTTGGGAGTGCGACGAAGGAGTATTTTGTTGGTTTCAGCGTCGGGTCTGTCACGTGTGCGTTCGTTCTCTGGGCTTGTATTCCCAAGGCATTTTAGTATACAAGCCTATTAGCTCCTTGTGTGTCAAATATGTGGCTAAAACTAAACACGTGCAGACCACCCAAACCATGGCGAAACCTAGACTAAAAAAAAAAAATGGCAAACGCAAAACGCCCTGTTTTCACTAAACATTAAACCCACAACACAAAGAAAATGAGGGCATTAGGCATTGTGGCACAATCCGTAATCCCATTCGGTTCATGACATCGGGGCATCCCAGCTACTACTCTTGGAGGCTGACAAGGCAGCATTGATTTCCCCTTGAGCTCCATGAGGTCAAAGGACACTCTACTCAGAAAAACAATTAGATCGTACCTAATTGAGTTGCTAGTCTATGAGCTCGCACTACGCACTGTCAACTGCATGCTTGGCAACCAGTTGAGACCCTCGGTCCTCAAAAAAAAAAAAGTCCCCAAAAACTAAAGAAAAAAAATGTGAAAGAACAAAGAAACATAGAAACTTAAAATTAAAAAATATATTTCTTAGATTTTAAGATTTAAAATTTAATTGAAATCATTCTAGTAAAAACCCCTTAGTCAAGCCAATTTAAACAGGGCATTATGCTTCCCTATTATGTTTTGAGACAGTTCAACCACGCAAAACCAACGGGTTAAGCGATTTGCTGTAGTTCATTTATGTTTGATAGTTAACACATCACAAACGAAGTTGCCCGTAGCTCTCTAACTGCTCTCCCAAGCTCTTCTGTGCCGGGTGGCCCGTGCCATCATGTAGAAAACCCTTGTCATATCCTTTAATAATACATTGACAACTTACCTGAGCACGAGCAAGTATCGCTGACAATGAATATTAGTAAAGCTGAATATCTTTTTAAATTTCAAGCTCAAAAAGAAATACTCCTCTTACAAAAAAAAACTTGTCATATTTTTCTCTTTCCTTACACTTCCCATTGGGTGTCTTACCATTATACCAATGCCCTCTGTCGTTGGAGGACCTACTTAGGTGTTGGTGACAATCAATACACCAGTGGCAGCATTGGGTCTTTTTCAGTCTTTTCAAATGAATAAATTTCTTTTGATTTTAGAAGGAGGGGAAATTACTCACGGCATTTCAGTAACCCAGAGTCTCCATGTTAGGCCCTAGAGGAGGGGATGCAAGATGGTTGGGACACTCCGCGTCTGTACCCTAGAAATATTACGAACACTCCTTCGTACACGCAAGCTAACATCTTCCTTACACTTCAAAACCACCATTTGGTAGTACATTCCTTGATTTCTACCAACAAGAGACAGTTGGTGAAATGCACAGTGATATCATCTAAGCATGGTTTAAAGCAATCCCTTATAAAATGCGCGACTCTAACCACTGAGGTGCCTTTTTCTGCATCCCGCCCTATCACTTACTTCATATTGGCAGTATGTCTTAAGCATACGTAACGCTGGACAATTTCAAGATGAAATTGCAATACCATCTGTTTTCAAATTAGCAGAGGCAAGAACTACTAACATAGCTTTCTACAACAATATCAGGAACTTGGCACTTCTCATTCCTGATGAGGCAGATGCTGGTGCCCTGTCTTTTACTTGTCAGGGATCATGTCGGGCAGCCAGGCAGATGGCTGCTCGTTTCAGTTAATCATTGCCATTCGTGAATACTTCCACATTCCACTCATTTCCCCTTTAAGTAAGGGCCAGTCCCTCCATTCACACCGGTAAAGCAAAGATATCTTAAGAGTCCTTATACCCATCTATTGCGCCCTTATCAACTAACCCGTTCCTTGCCAATAACACGGCAGCCATATGCTTTATTCATCTAAATGCCACGTATAACAACAACCCGATTGGTTCAATTTTTTCCCGTTTTTTCCCTCACAATGGTGTATTTAGGGGGATAGAACTTTGCAGAACCCTAGCATGCCTAAACCACTACAGTTTTCCCTTCCAATTCCAGTCTATCCATATTAAGCGGCTTTTCTTTTCCTAATTTTCACACCTCATACTCCGCCATTGTCTTTCTTCTGTCCCTTTCAATTGTTCATTAAATATGGAAATCATTGTGTGCTAGAAAGCTATATTTGGGTATATTTTTCTGTGATTAGTTCGTGGGGTTGCTCTAATTCAGTTTTTCGCCATTTCGGAACTCATACTCACAATGTTCTATTGAGCAATAAATTTTTATACATGCCCAAGGCAAAGTTCCAACACCATAAATACACGTTGAACCAAAAGAGCCAACATTACCAAAGCGGCACAGCGAACAAACAGATAATGTCTTTCCTATCGCTATTGGTGGAGTGTCGCTCTTGCATATATAACATGATGATAGATGATATACTACTATGATAGTGATCAGATAGATAGATAGATAATAGACATAGACATACTACGATCCATAGATATACATAGATAGATTTAGGTAGTGCTAACATGCTATTCTAGAAAATAAAGCAAGGTGATTAGGTAGAGATTAATGGTCCTTCTTATCTTTAGATATAGGCCTTCGGTATTATCCTGTGATCGAGTCCTTCCGTGCGTCCGGTATGGTATTGTCTTTGGGCTCTTTCTATTTCGCTTCTTGCCTAGGCTGCTTTCCTTCACCGGTCCGGCGTCTTTTTTTAGCTTCCTAGCGTCGTTTAGATCTTGCACAGCACCGTTCCGTCCCAACTTGTTTCATAATTCTCTCTCCGTTCCTTATTCCAGCTGCTGCTGGGGCTTCGGCTTTTTCTTCTTTGCCCCTTGCTTGTGCTACCGCCTTCCTTTTACCTTGTTTTCGACCCATTTTGTATGCGTATTTTCCGCTCCTTGCCCTTTGTTTATTTCTTTTCTTCCCTACCGATGCCAAAGTAGCGACATTTCAAGGTCTATAATTATTGTCTAGTTGTAACGCATTCTGTTTAATTTATTGTCATCCGTCTTCTCACTTTTCTGCTTTTTTTCTCGTGCGCTCTTGTTTTCGCATGACTTCTGCTTGCTAGACATCATATATGTGGGCTTTAATCCTGCGCCCGGACCTCGAGTGCTGTAACATATAATTTCTTTTGTTTCTTCGCTTATTCGTCCCCTTGTAATACGATGACTCCTCCTCTCCGTCATCGTGCGATCTTCTTTCCCTTTCCCTTGTTTATATACTTGTTGCCGTATCGCACCTAGTAGTCAATCTCTTTTTATGGTTCCGCCCCGTCGCACTTGCTGTTCTCTTTTTTATTCCCTTTCCGGGCTCCCGTCATTTCTGAAGCTTTCTGCTCTCTGTTGTTGGGTCATCCTTCTTGTCCGTCCTTCTCACCAGCGGTTTCTCCTTTTATGCTTGGTCTATTCAATTTCTTGAACCTCTTTTTTGCTTACGCCTTCTTTCCTATTTGTTTATCCGTTGTGCGTCCTGCTTCGTAACTTTTACACTTAGGCGCTTCTGTGTGGATTTTTGTATAAGTTTCCATATCCCTCTCGTGTCGTGCGATCTTGTTTCCGTAAGTGTATTTGTTTATCCCATTTTGGTCCCTTCTGTGGGTATGTGACTTGTTGATCAATTTCTATTGGCTGCCCGTCCTTTTTGAGGCCCTTTCTCTTCTTTCCTTTCTTTACGCGGGGGTCTAGCATTCGTTTGATCACGGCCGCATCGCGATCTCTGACTTCGGGTCTTTCCCTCCTCGCTCTTGTTACACTTTCAAAGGGTTGGTAGGGGGGTCATTCAGTCGTCAAATCACTGATTCCAGGAGACGATCTCGTTGTAGTCCCCTTATGCTCAACGGTGGTTTTCACGTTTCTATCCTATGCTCTAGTCGCACCCTGAAGATGTAAAGGCTAATTGTTAGGTACCTAGCTTGTTAGCGTCATACCCCTCTCTTTCACTGTTTAGTTGCAGGTATCTCGAGTGGTGGGAGAATTGATTTTAGCTCCCCCCTCAGCTCTCCCCACCTGTGTCGGTCTGATCATGGATATTCTTCTGACGCTGAATAATCTGTGTGTATTGTTAGGGGGGTCTGTGGCACTTTTTCACCGTTGTCTCGCTTCCTGTTTGGGGCTTTTGCGCTCCGTTGGGTTTCTTGTAATTGAATACAGCCGTCGGTGTTTGGTTCGGCTGGACGACCCCCGGGGGTTGGTATCAAGGGGCCTTGGGAAGAGGAGAAGATGCTTATCAATCTTACTTAAATGACGGAACTGCCGCTCCGTAGTAGAAATGGGTTTTAATAGAAGGACGACCAACTAGGAACTCCATGACTAATGTAAGTACGGAAGTCTCAAGTCTTACCGTAGCTAAGTATTGTGTCAGTCGTGTTTGACGTCATGATTACAATGTTTAGAAACTGTCAGCTGATTTAGTTATATTTTTATCAATAATAACCAATTTTATAGTTAATCGATCCCTTTTTACAGATTATCAATATGATTTTTATTACAATAGCTTGACTAAGTATACATGTTATCAGTCCAGCTCAGTTTTCTAGCAGGAAGGATAAACTAAGGACTTAGAGGACGAATATTTAAAAAAGTTCTTAACAATTCAAGCTTTAGTGTAGTAGAGCTAACTAAAGGATTAGAGCACAGGACATGAAACCAGTTCTCCAGAATCCAGGTGCATGTTCCTGCAACTCAACTACGCTGCATATTCCTTTATTAAGTTCTCTTGTATACCTACTTAAGCAAAACTGCCAGTGATACTATTTCCTCCCTCAGTCGTTCTTCTGTCTCGCCCCATCCTCACCCTCAGGGCTTTCTTCCGGGGCCCAGGTGTGGTGGGGGGACCTGTGGAGCTTCACTGTGAGTTCCTTGAGAGGCTCCTTCCCTCCCATCTCTGTACTTCTGACCTATGTTATGATATAACACGAGAATTGACAACCTCCTGGGGAACAGCTCGCCGTCGGCCGTGCATCTACTCATGCTTGGCATTGGATGAGGGCTATTCCTTTTAACCTTCGCTCTGACTCTACAGAACAATTTGGCAACTATCTTCATGTGAGCGCTGACAATGGCCTGGGGGCCCAGGCCGCGTAGTGATAGTGGTGGACATTTCAGTGTTTATTAACAGGTGAAGTGAGTAATACCGTGGCTAGAGAGGTCTCACCATTATGGTAAATAAAATAGTTATCTGACAGATTGTACAAATTCTCCTTTTAACAGCCTATCACAGGAACAGGAGTTTTGAACACAGATACCTCATTAAGCAGCTATGAGTAGCTCATTCGCGCAGGTGGCTACTTCTGGAAGATGTGTACTTTGATTTAAATTATGGACAGAGGGAGAGGGAAGGAAATACATTTTAATCTTAGATGCTGGCAAATACCTTTCATGTGCTATAGTTTTGAAAATTACAAATGACGCTACAGGAGGAGTCATGAAACATTGGGAACTATATTGACGATCCTTGCATGATTTTTGTCTATATTCCAAAACTCTGTGGCCAACCAACTGGACATCATCACTCCAATTACAGTCTCTTCCTTCCCTATCCAGGCAACTTCCAAGTGAACAAAGCCTACCACCGGTGTAACCACTCGGAGTTGGCGGGAGTAACGGGGCTGTGTGGTGCTCAGCATTCCTCAGCCTTGTCTGCTTGCTCGGCTGCTTGCTCTGCTGGCACTTATGCCCTGGGCCCAACATGTACAACCAGGTGGGTGGTTTCTAGGTCCTTCACCCTGTGTATTTTGATTTTGTGTTGTCTTCTATAAGTTTGTAAGTTTGTTCTGGTGCACCCTATAAAAGGTCAATTCCGCTTCCCTTCCGAAGTTAGAGACTAGGCCGCTTCATGTCCCCTACTCATCTGTCACTCTGTAGGCAACTGTAGCAAAAACAATAGAATAAAAACTTCTCAAATAAAAATGTTTACCGCTCGCCTATGGTTTAATTTTGAGATTTATATTAGGTGGTACAGACTGTTTTGGCTTTGTTTTCCATTAATATTAGAAAATTAATTAAGGTCATTCATGTACCTATCTCCCTAAGAAAGGTTCCTTCATTTCATACCCAAAAAAGTAAATAAAGATGTAGATCGTTTAGAGGTGAGCCTAAACTCCAAGATATTGATTGATATAACCAAACGCTGCTAATATCGTACATTTGGAGATAAAATAAATATAAAGAATCAAAAATGAGTTTAGAAAATTTCAATTTCGCGATGTTGTTAGTGATATAGAACCACGAATTACTTAATTTTAATATTATTTTAATATCGCTTCTGAAAAATTGTTTGCGTAAGACTTCACTTATTAAGTTTCCCGTATCTCTTTTGAGATTAATGTTTCATTTCCAGATTACTATATAGATGATCATTGTTTGTCCTGCAACTATAAAGTATTTTAACAACTGTTTCGCTTTCCAATCTTATCTTATTATTCTTTTTACTTCTGTGTTCTTCGGCTTAATTGCATTGAACTTATGACCTCCCTGTTACAATGTTGGTGCGAAGGTGTTGAGAGTAATAAATCCTATCACATTTCCCATACTTAGGGGGAAAAAAAAAAAGTATTTCATCTCTCCCTCATACAGATTACTTATTAGCATGGGGTTTTCTTTCAATGCGTGTTATCTTGCTGGAGGAAGTCCCTCCTATTCCTAATTTGCTGAGAGATTTTACACAAATAAATTTTTGTAAAATGATTTTTCTACATTTATTGAGATAATATATGTCTATTGTAGTTTGGTTTTATTGATCGTCAATTTTGTTTGTCATCAACTGTATACTTGGATGGAATTTTTTCCTTTCGACAAGCTAATTTCTGGGGGTTATCTACAAATCCTGGTTTAGAGATCTGGTTGCCTTGCTTATACTTTCTCTTAAATTTTAGCGACTTGTGTATTTTAAATGATTCCTGTTACCACAGGAATACTGGTGCTGCTTAACTAGTAGACTGTGCCTTCCCTTATGATTTGATCAAAGAGTCTCCACTAGTTCCTCTTCAGTTGATTTCAATCATTTTATAATTTTTCCTTTTACGCCATATTTTGTCACTGGTATCCAATTTTTTGTTCTGCTGCTAAGGACTTTTTTTTTTTTTAACGTTTCTTACAGTATGAATGTCTGCCAGTGAGTGGGTTTGATTTATAATGTTTCTCAATTCCTCTATATCCTTACTGATTTTTTTGTCTGTCTGATCTATCAATTATTGAGATAGTGAAATTAAAATCTCTAACTGTAATTGTGAATTTATCCATTTCTTCTGCAATTCTATCAAGTTTTGCTTCCAGAATTTGGAGTTACTCATTATTAGGTGGATAAGTGTTGAGAATTTTCATGTTTTTGATGAATTATCCACTTTATCCTTATGAAATGACCCTCTGTATCCCTGGTTGAATCACTTACTATGAAACAGTCTTTGTCTAATATTAATGTATTAATATAATTATTGTTAGCATGCGATTTTTTTCCATCCTTTTGCTTTTAGCCTATTTGTACCCCCATATTTAAAGTTAATTTTTAATAGATACCATGCACCTAATTCTTGCGGGGTTTTTTAGTTTAATATTATAGTCTGCCTTTAAAATGAGGTGTTTAGAATTATTGATATGATTAGGTTTCCTGTCTATTTTGCTGTTTGCTTTCTATTTGTCACATCTGTTTTTTTGCTTTACTTTGACTTATTTTTGGAATAATTTAGTGATTTTTTAATTCTACTTTACTTCCTTTGTTAGCATAATAGCAATACCTTTTTTAAAATTTTCAACTTTTATTTTAGATGTAAGGGGTAAATGTGTGGATTTGTTACATGGTTATATTGCATGATATTGAGATTTGGGGTACAGATCCTGCCATCCAGATAGTAAGCATAGTACCCAATAGGTAGTTTTTCAACTCACACATTCCTTCCCATCTCCCCCACTAGTAGTCCACAGTGTCTGTTGTTCCCATGTTTATGTCCATGTTTACTCAATGTTTAGTCCCACTTATAAGTGAGAACATGTGGTATTTGATTTTCTGTTCTTGTGTTAGTTGGTTTATGATTATCACCTCCAGTTAAATCCATGTCGCTGCAAAAGACATGATTTCATTTTTTATGGCTGTGTAGTATTCCATAGTGTATATGTACCACATTTTCATCATCCAGTCTACCACTGGTGGGCACCTAGGTTGATACCATATCTTTGCTATTGTGAGTAGTATGGCAATGAACATATGAGTGCATGTGTCTTTTTTTTTTTTTTTTTTTTTTTTTTTTTTTTTTTTTTTTTTTTTTTTTTTTTTTTTTTTGAGTTGAACGTCTTGCTCTGTAGCCCAGGCTGGGTGCATGGCGCATCCGGCTCAATGCAACTCCCCCTCCCGGTTCCCGCATTCTCCTTTCCCCTTCTCCTGCCCATAAGCCTCTCGCCTACTCGGGACTACCGCGCCCACCCACCAGCCTGGTTAATTTTTTTGCATTTTTAGTAGTAGGACTAAAATAGCCGGATGTCTCCGATCTCCTGACCTCGTGATCTGCCCACCTCGGCCTCCCAAAGTGCTGGGATTACAGGCGTGAGCTACCGCACCCAGCCGCATGTGTCTTTTTGATGGAATGATTTATTTTATTGTGGGTGCATACCAATAATGGAATTACTAGGTTGAATGGTAGCTCTATTATAAGTTCTTTGAGAAATCTCCAAACAACTCCTTCTTCTCCAACTCCTACTACCTCCAACAGTGGCTAAACTAACTTATTTCCCCAACAGTGGATATAAAAGCTTTTTTTTTTTTTTTTTGTCTTCCTCTCCCTTTTCCCTTTCTCTCCCTCTTTTCCTCCCTCTTCTCTCCTTTCTCCCTTCCCCCTTTTCCTCTTCCCTCCTTTTCCTTTTCCTTCCTCCTCTTCCCCTTTCTTCTCTTCTTTCGCCCGTTCTCACTCCTTTACCCCCCCCCTCCCCCTCCACTCCCAACAACCAGCACCTATTGTTTTTCCCTACCTTTTAAAATACTAGCATCCATTCCTGACTGTTGGAAATGGTCCTGATGGTGGTTTTTGATTTCCATTTTCTCTTCTCGGAGTATTAGTGATGTTTAGCATTTTTTTTTTTTTTCTTCTTTTTTTTTTTTTTTTTTTCCATGTTTTTTTTCCCCACTAGTTTTTTGATGACTTCTTTGAGAAGTGTCTGTCATGTCCTTTCACTTATAATTATTTTAAATGGGGTTAATGGGGTTATTATTTGGTTTTTTTGCTTGTTTATTTTTTTTTTCATATGTAAACAGATACGGAAGTCCTTCCACCGTTCTCCCCATTAGACCCTTCTGGTCCGCTAATCCTACTCCCACTCTGTTTTTCCTCCTCTTGTCTTTTCGCCGGCTGATCCCTCGTTCTCTCTCCTGGGTTCTCATTCCCTTTCGCCCCCGCACGAGTGAGGCCCCCCGGCTGAATCAATCGCCCTCCACAATCCCAGGATCCGGAAGTGGTTCCCGTTGTTGTTCACTCGCGTCACGCTTTACTTTTTCCATCGTTCTACTTTTTTGCGGTTCCTACGAGGCTCCCCTTCTCTCAACGTTTCCATCTTTTTCCCGGGGCGGCGCCCAACTATGCCCCCCGGTTTCCACCCAACCACCGCCATCCCCCTCCGACACCCGACCAGTCCCAGGACCCCCCCCGCCCCCACTCTACCCCATCCCCTTCCCTCACCCGGCCCACGAACAGCCACCGCTCCAACACCCGCCACTTCCACCCTCACACCACCCTACTAACCCTCTGTTGATAATTTCCTAATTTCTTTTGCTGTGCAGAAGCCTCTTTTTAGTTTAACACTTAAGACGTCACAAAACCTTGTCAATTTTTTTGTGTTAGTTGCAATTTGCTTTGGGGACTTAGCCAAAAATTTCTTTGGTCCAAAGCTGATGTCAAGAAGCGCATTTCCTATGTTTTTCCCCCTCCAGGAATTTTTAATTTTTGGGAGTCCTACATTAAATAATCTATTTGATCCTCCTGATTAAGTTTTTGTATATGGTGAAAATAGGGGTCTATAAGTTTCAAACAACCAATCATCAAAAAACATTTCCATTCATCAAACATCAAAATCTTCCCATAAGGCTAAGCCATTTATTCCAGTAGCCATTTTGTTGAACTATAGAGTACTTTTGTCCCCCCCTTCCCCTCTTTTTTTTTCCCCGTCCATTTTTTTTTTTTTTTTTTCCCGTCCCCCTTTCTGTACTTATTTGTTAGAGCCTGCAAAGATCAGATGGTTTGTAGGTTGTGGAATCTTCATTTCCTTTCCTGAGTTTTTCTTCTTCTATCCATTCCCCGTTTGTCGATTTTCTGTTTTGTATCATTAACTATCTATTTTGATTACCCTACCTTACCTGCAGGCTTCTCATTCTAGTTTTTTCTTTTTTTCTTTTATTCCTCCCTCTTTTTTTTTTTTTTTCTTCTTTCATTACTTTTTTTTGCGCTCTTTTTTTTCTCAGTTTTTTTTTTTTCACACAATCTGAATTTTAAAATAGATTTTTTCTAATTCTGCTGGGTTTCCTGTGAAGAATGATATGGTAATGTTGACTAGGAAATAACATTGAATCTGTAATTTTCCCTTCTTTGGGCAGTAGGCATTTTTAAAAACAATATTTGATGCTTTCTTCCAATCTATGACACAAAATAGCTTGCACCTGTTTTTTTATTTTTTTTTTCCATTTCTTACTTCGTTTTCTTGCTTTTTTTTTTTGTCGTTGTCATTTTTCCGTTTCCCCCCCCCTCCCCATTGTTCCATGAAACCCTTATTTTTTCTCATCTTTTAGTCTCGAACCAGAGACTTTCATTCTTCACGTGTTTCACCCTCCTTTGTTCGCTTTATTCCTAGTGTATTTTTTCATTTTCTCTCTTTGTGGCTATTCAAAATGGAATTGTCCATTGATTAACTCTTCCTCTCTCCCGGACTTAACGCTTCGCCTGACTTTGGTGGGTGTATAGGAAATGCTAACTGTTTTTCATACCCTTAATTTTGTGTCCTGAAACCTTACTCTTGGCAGAGTCTTGAGGGTTTTCAAGGTAGAGAGTCATGCAGGTCGTGAACAGAAGAGATGATTTGAACCCCTATATTTACCTCTTTGGGTGTCCCTTTTATTTCTTTGCCTCTCTCTTTCCTCCGTCCCGCTGATTTCTCTGGCTCTGACTATTTGTTTTCCGTACAAGGTCCTTGAATGAGTTGGTGATAGTGGACATGCATACTTGTTTCTTTTCTCCCCCTTTTTCAATTCCAACAAAACATTAATTTTATTTAAACAATGTTTTCAATTTCTGCCAAGTTAATTTTTGGCTCTTCCTTATTTCCAGAAATTATTCAGGAGTAAATTGTCTAATTTCTTATATGTTATTTTGTGTAGTTTTTGAGAGATCCCTTCTTTCTTGATATTATTTCTGTTTTTATTTAAAATTGCAAAAACTGGCCAAACTGTAGTCAGGAGTGTACTTGGTATGATTTTTTAAAAATGTATTGATATCTGCTTTATAATTAATTAATATAAATAAATTTAATTACCCTCACATCCCTTCTCATGGCTC